>NW_019247808.1:0-1402 GCF_002742605.1 Olea europaea var. sylvestris | reverse complement strand
TTACACTTTGCCACGTGTTATTACCCTGTTGGACAGTTTAAAATTCAAACAGTTTTTCCATCCAATTAACACTTGACAACAATACAAGTGTCAAACAACGTGTCAAAAAATCAGGGTACAAATAGCAAAGTTCTATCGGTAAGAACATTCCTACATGTACACTATGATGTACACTTTCCTTTACAATTTACCACGTGTCATTATCCTATTGGACAGTTTAAATTTCAAACAGTTTTTCCATCGAATTAACACTTGACAACAATGAAAGTGTCAAAAATCAGTTTACAAATCGCAGAGTTCAATCGGTAAGGACCATACTACATGTACACTATGGTGTACACTTTAGTTTACACTTTACCGCATACCATATTGGACAGTTTAAATTTCAACCAATTTTCCCATCTAATTGACACTTGATAACAATGCAATTGTCAAATAACGTGTCGAAAAATAGCAAGGTTCAATTGGTAAGAACCTTGCGGTATATACAC
This sequence comes from Olea europaea var. sylvestris, assembly GCF_002742605.1. NCBI lineage: Eukaryota > Viridiplantae > Streptophyta > Magnoliopsida > Lamiales > Oleaceae > Olea > Olea europaea. The sequence continues at coordinate 911 of NW_019247808.1, read as the reverse complement.
CAGGTGTACACTTTAGTTCACACTTTTCCACGAGACACTACCCTATTGGACAGTTTAAATTTCAAATAGTTTTTTCATCCAATTGACACTTGACAACAATGCAAGAGTCAAACAAGGTGTCAAAAATTAGTGTACAAATAGGAAAGTTCAATCGGTACGAACCTTCCAACATGTGCACTATGGTGTATAATTTACTTTACACTTTGCCACGTGTTATTACCCTGTTGGACAGTTTAAAATTCAAACAGTTTTTCCATCCAATTAACACTTGACAACAATGCAAGTATCAAACAACGTGTCAAAAATCAGGGTACAAATAGCAAAGTTCTATCAGTAAGAACCTTCCTACATGTACACTATGATGTACACTTTCCTTTACACTTTGCCACGTGTCATTACCCTGTTGGACAGTTTAAATTTCAAACAATTTTTCCATCCAATTAACACTTGTCAATAATGAAAGTGTCAAACAATGTGTCAAAAATTAGTGTACAAAGAGCAAAGTTCAATCGGTAAGGACCATGCTACACGTACACTATGGTGTACACTTTAGTTTACAGTTTGCCATGTACCCTGTTGGACAGTTTAAATTTCAAACAATTTTCCCATCGAATTGACACTTGGCAACAATGTAAGTGTCAAAAACATCGTGTCAAAAATCTGTGTACAAATAGCAAAGTTCAATCAGTAAGAACCTTGCAACATGTACTCTATGGTTTACACTTTAGTTTACACTTTGCCACGTACCTCGTTGGACAGTTTAAATTTAAAACAGTTTTTCCATCCAATTGACACTTAACAACAATGCAGGTGTCGAACAACGTGTCAAAGATCAGTGTACAAATGGCAAAGTTCAATCGGTAATAACCTCGCGACATGTACACTATGGTGTACACTTTAGTTTAAACTTT
>NW_019247807.1:0-1402 GCF_002742605.1 Olea europaea var. sylvestris | reverse complement strand
GAAATCGAAAACCACTTTTCATTGTCTCGATTCTAATCGAATTACACTAGCAATTTCCCGAAAATGATAAAACTCGAAGTTATGATGAAATCAAAAACAACTTTTCATTGGCTCTATTCCAATCAAACTAGTCTACTATTTCGCCAAAAATGAACAAACCCAAGGTTATCATGAAATCAAAAATCACTTTTCATTGGCTCGATTCCGATCGAATTAGAGTACCAATTCATCGAAAACGATCAAACCCGAAGTTATCAAAAAAGTAAAAACCTCTTTTCATTGGCTCAATTCCAATCGAATTAGACTAGCAAATCCTCAAAAATGAACAAACCTGAAGTTATCATGAAATCAAAAATCGCTTTTCATTGGCTCAATTCCAATCGAATTAGACTATTAATTAATCGAAAACAATCAAACCCGAAGTTATCAAGAAATCAAAAACCTCTTTTCATTGGCTCGATTCCAATTGAATTAGACTAGCAATTCGCCAAAAACGAACAAACCCGAAGTTTTCATGAAATCAAAAGCCACATTTCATTGGCTCGATTCCAATCGAATTAAACTAGCATTTCGCCAAAAATGATCAAACACGAAGTCATCATGAAATCAAAAACCACTTTTCATTGGCTCTACGCCAATCGAATTGGACTAGCAATAAGCCGAAAATGATCGTACTTGAAGTTATCATGAAATCGAAAACCACTTATCATTGGCTCGATTCCAACCGAATTTGATAAGCAATTTTTCGAAAACGATCGAACCCGAAGTTATCATGAAATCGAAAGCCACTTTTCATTGGCTCGATTCTAGTCGAATAAGACTAGCAACTCGTCGAAAATGAACAAACCCAAAGTTATCATGGAATCAAAACCACTTTTCATTAGCTCGATTCCAATCGAATAAGACTAGCAATTCACATCAAACCCGAAGTAATCATGAAATCAAAAACCCCTTTTCATTGGCTCAACTCCAATCGAATTAGACTAGTAATTCGCCAAGAACGAAGAAAACCCGAAGTTATCATGAAATCAAAAGTCACTTTACATTAGCTCGATTCCAACCGAATTTGACAAGCAATATTTCGAAAATGTTCAAACCCGTAGTTAACATGAAATTGAAAGCCACTATTCATTGGCTTGATTGCAATCAAATTAGACTAACAATTAGCCGAAAATGAACAAATCCGATGTTATCATGAAATCAAAAACCACTTCTCATTGGCTTGGTTCCAATCTCATTAGATAAGCGATTTCCAAAAACGATCAAATCCGAAGTTATCATGAAATCAAAAACCACTTTTCATCGGCTCGATACCAATAGAATTAGACTAGCAATTTGCCAAAGACGAACAAACCCGATGTTATCATGAAATCAAAAACCACTTTTCATTGGCTCGATTCCA
>NW_019247806.1:0-1402 GCF_002742605.1 Olea europaea var. sylvestris | reverse complement strand
TGTCGGAATAGGTCAAAATATGGCAGGTTGATTGGAAACGGCCCGCGAAATTGGACTCGGGGCACTAACATGAGATCACAGGATTTTTACCAAATTCCTTCGTTTGGGCGTCCGAATAGTTAATTTCCTTCTTAATTACGTAAGGTTGAATGAGTGTTGGAGAGAAAATTAACGTAGAAAAACCGCACCAGGGGCAATTTCGTCTTTTGGAACGACGGTGTTAGAATGACCAGAAATTTGGCAGGTTGGTTGGAAACGACCCCGAAATTGGACTCGGGGCACGGACCCGGGATCACGGGATATTAGCTAAATTCCTTCGTTTGGGCCTCCGAATAATTAATTTCCTTATTAATTATGTTAGGTTGAAAAAGTGTTGGACAAATAATTAACAAAGCAAAATCGCACCATGGGCAATTTTGTCATTTTTTGCAACGGTGTCAGAATGGGCCGAAATTTGGCAAATTGATTGGAAACGGCCCGCGAAATTGGACTCGGGGCAGAAACTCGAGATCACGGGATTTTTACCAAATTCCTTTGTTTGGGCCTTCGAATAATTAATTTCCTTGTTAATTATGTAAGGTTGAAGAAGTGTTGGACGGCAAATTAACATAGAAAAATCGCACCAGGGGCAATTTCGTCTTTTGGCGCGACGGTGTCAGAATGGGCCGAAATTTGGCAGGTTGATTGGAAACGGCCCCGAAATTGGACTCGGGGCACAGACCCGGGATCACAGAATATTAGCCAAATTCCTTCGTTTGGGCCTCCGAATAATTAATTTCCTTATTAATTATGTCAGGTTGAAGAAGTGTTGGATAGATAATTAACAAAGCAAAATCTTACCGGGGCAATTTCGTCATTCTTCGCGACGGTGTCGAAATGGGCCGAAATTTGGCTGGTTGATTGGTGTTGGACAGAAAATTAACAAAGCAAAATAGCACCAGGGGAAATTTTGTCATTTTTCGCGACTGTGTCGAAATGGGCCAAAATTTGGCAGGTTGGTTGAAAAGGGCCCCCGAAATTGGACTCGAAGTACAGACCCGGGTTCACTGGATTTTAGCCAAACTCCTTCGCTTGGGCCTCCAAATAATTAATTTCCTTATTAACTATGTCAGGTTGAAAAGGTGCTGGTCAGAAAATTAACAAAGGAGAACCGCACCAGGGGCAATTTTGTCATTTTTCGCGACGGTGTCGAAATGGACCGAAATTTGGCTGGTCGATTGGAAACAGCCCGCGAAATTGGACTCGGGGCACACACTCGGGATCACGAGATTTTAGCCAAACTCCTTCATTTGGGCCTCTGAATAATTAATTTCCGTATTAATTATGACAGGTTAAAGAAGTGTTGGACCGAAATTTAACTTAGAAAAGCCGCGCCAGGGGCAATTTTGTCATTTTTCGCGAC
>NW_019247805.1:0-1402 GCF_002742605.1 Olea europaea var. sylvestris | reverse complement strand
CATATACTTGTGCCTGTTTTAATGGCGCAAGAGTGACAGGCCTCCCATCTTTCACAAAACTGTACTTATTCTTATACCAATCATGTATTACTTTCCTATCGTATTGCTATAGCCTTCCTAATAAGATATACACCGCATGCATAGGTACAATGTCACACATCACCTCATCTTAATATTTATCAATGGAAAAATTAATTAACACCCTTTTTGTCACCTTGATTTTCCAACATTCATTTAACCATTGTAATCTATAGAGCTGAGGATGCTTTAATAATATTAAACCCAAAATTTCCAGCATATTAGTGCTAGCCACGTTAATACAATTTTCACCATCAATTATTACACTACATACCTTGCCATGGATGTGACATCATGTGTGGAATATGTTTTCTTGCTGTTGTTCCAACTCACCTGCCTTGATTTGATCGTTGAGAGCTCACCTTGCGACCAACAGCTTACCACCAACATCATACTCCGTGGTGTCTTCTTCATCAACATCCTTCAATTCTAGCATGTCTGCATAATCACTTTTACTTTCAGTTTCCACATCCCCACTATCCCGTAGAATCATTGTTTTCTTGTTTGGACATTGAGAAGCAATGTGCCCCGTTCCCAAGCAATGAAAACATTTGATATCCCTGTTTCTTGATGGTTATGACTCCCTCTTTGGTATGGCCTTACTAGCACCTCTTCCTTGCCTCTTGGTACCTCAGCTTTCTCTCTTGGAACAGTTCCATCTCCTTTGTTATTTTCCCACTTCAGTTTCCAAGAAGGATTAGAACCCAAAGATCCAGATTGGTACCTTGCTGTCCCTTTTCACTTCAACTGCCTCTCTACCTTCGTGGCCACATGTAGCATATCTTCAATTTCCACATAGTGCTATAATTCCACTACATTTGCGATGTCCTTGTTCAACCCACTCAAAAATCGAGCCATAGTGGCTTTCCTATCCTCCTCCACATGTGCCCTAATCATTAGCATTTCCATCTTCTTATGGTAATCTTCCATATTCCTAGAGTTTTGATATAAATTTTGCAATTTTTGATGAAGTTCTCAGTAGTAGTGATTAGGTACAAATCTTTTCCTCATTATAGTTTTCAATTCCTTCCATGGGTTGATAGGGCGTTCTCCACTTCTCCGCCTCGCAGTCACCACTTGATCCCACCAAGTAATAGCATAATCGGTGAACTCAAGGACTGCAATTTTCACATTTTTCTCCCCCGAGTAATTGTGACAATTGAAGATCAATTCAATTTTCTTCTCCCACTCCAAATATGCCTCCGGATCACTCCTCCATTTGAATGAAGGAATGGTCATTTTAATGTTTCCCAAATTTCCATCCACCTCCTCTTCATTAAGATTGCCACCTTTCATTTCTTGCCTAACTCTTCTATTTATTTTC
>NW_019247804.1:0-1402 GCF_002742605.1 Olea europaea var. sylvestris | reverse complement strand
CCTTTGGAAAAATAATTGATGAAAATAAATATTTAAATTCTAGAGAAAAACGAGAATTTTCATTTCAGCCAACTTCGGTCGACCGGTTATAGTCCGATTGACACTACACAGCCTTCAGTATTTCTATCATAACTTCTTCTCCCAATATCCGATTGAGGTAATTCAAAGTGCGTTGGAAAGCTAACTCAAAGAACTACAACTTTTCTTTAGATATCATTTACCAAATCGAATGTTTAGTATGTCGAAAATGGGTTTCAAATGAGACTAAAAATCTAAAGTATACTTCAGTCATCCAATATTCATGACTTCGTGCCACTGAGGTGTCTAGAATTATTTGGGGTCCTACAATTGACACTTGATAACAATGCAAGCGTTAAACAACGTGTCAAAAATCAGTATGCAAATAGTAAAGTTCAATCGGTAAGAACCATACTACAAGTACACTATGGTGTACACTTTAGTTTACACTTTGCCACTAGACATTACTCCATTGGACTGTTTAAATTTCAAATAATTTTTCCATCCAATTGACATTTGACAACAATGTAAGTGTCAAACAATGTGTCGAAAATTAGTGTACAAATAGCAAAGTTTAATCGGTAAGAACCACGCTACATGTACACTATGGTGTACTCACTTTAGTTTACACTTTGGCACTGACATTACCCTATTGGACAGCTCAAATTCTAATAGTTTTCCCATCCAATTGACACTTGCCAACAATGCAAGTGTCAAGCAACGTGTCAAAAATTAGTGTACAAATAGCAAAGTTCAATCGGTAAGAACTTTGCTAGATGAACAATATGGTGTTCATTTTAGATTACACTTTGTCACGTGACATTACCCTATTAGACAGTTTAAATTTTAAATAGTTTTCCCATCCAATTGACACTTGACAACAATGGAAATGTCAAACAACGTGTCGAAAATAAGTGTACAAATAGCAAAGTTCAATCGGTAAGGTCCTTGTTACATGTACACTACGATGTACACTTTAGTTTACAGTTTGCCACATGACATTACTCTATTGGACAGTTTGAATTTCAGATAATTTTCCCATCTAATTGACACTTGACAACAATGCAAGTGTCAAACAACGCATCAAAATCAGCGTACAAAGAGCAACGTTCAATTGGTAAGAACGTTGCTACATTTATGCTGTGGTGTACACTTTAGTTTACACTTTGCCACATGACATTAACCTGTTAGACATTTTAAATTTCAAACAATTTTCCCATCCAATTGATACTTGAGAAAAATACAAGTGTTAAACAACGTGTTAAAAATCAATGTACAAGTAGCAACGTCCAATTGACACATGACAACAATGCAAGTGTCAAACAACGTGTCAAAAATCAGTGTACAAATAGTAAAGTTCAATCGGTAAGAACCTTGCTACATG
>NW_019247803.1:124626-126366 GCF_002742605.1 Olea europaea var. sylvestris | reverse complement strand
AATATGACTACAATTTCATCTGAGTATTGTTAAATGGCAAGTTTCAATCAAATTTGAGTAAAATTTCATCTGAATTTTTTTCACTGGTGCGCTTCCAATCAAATTTGACTAAAATTTCAAATGGATTTAGTTCATTGGCACGTTCCAATCAAAATTGACTAAAATTTCAACTGGGTTTTCTTCATTGGTGTTTGACTAATCAAATTTTACTAAAATTTCATTAGAGTTTGGTTCATTGGTGTGTTTCCAATCAAATTCGATCGATATTTCGTATGTGTTTGTCAATCTTGGGGTTTCCAATCAAATTTTACTAAAATTTCTCATGGGTTCAGTTCATTGGCATGTTTCCAACCAAATATGACTTAAATTTAAATTTGATTTGTTCTTAGCGAGTTTCTTGCCAAATTTGACTAAAAGTCCGCTTAGGTTTAGTTCATTGCCATGTTCTTTATAAAATTTGACAAAAATTTCATCTGCTTTTTATTCATCGGCGGGTTTCCAATCAAATTTGACTAAAATTTCACCTGAGTTTAGTTCATTGGTGTGATTGTAATCAAATTTGACTAAATTTTCAGTTGAGTTTTATCATTGGTGCGTTTCCAATAGAATTTTACTAAACTTTCACACAGGTTTTAGTTCTTAGGCACGTTTCCAATCAAAGTTGACTAAAATTTTGATTGGATTTTGTTCGTTGGTGCGCTTCAAAGCAAATATGACTACAATTTCATCTGAGTTTTGTTAAATGGCACGTTTTAATCAAATTTGAGTAAAATTTCATCTGAATTTTTTTCACTGGTGCGCTTCCAATCAAATTTGACTAAAATTTCAAATGGATTTAGTTCATTGGCACGTTCCAATCAAAATTGACTAAAATTTCAACTGGGTTTTCTTCATTGGTGTTTGACTAATCAAATTTTACTAAAATTTCATTAGAGTTTGGTTCATTGGTGTGTTTCCAATCAAATTCGATCGATATTTCGTATGTGTTTGTCAATCTTGGGGTTTCCAATCAAATTTTACTAAAATTTCTCATGGGTTCAGTTCATGGCACGTTTCCAATCAAATTTGACTCAAATTTAAATTTCATTTTGTTGATTAGTGGGTTTCCAATCAAATTTAGTCTCATGGATTTAGTTCATTGTTGTGTTTCCAATCAAATTCGACTCAAATTTTAATTGGATATTATTCATTAGCAAGTTTCAGTCAAATTTGACTAAAATTCCGCTTGTGTTTAGCTCATTGATGCATTTTCAATAAAGTTTGAATAAAATTTCATCTGAATTTTGTTCAAATTTTGTTCATCAACGGGTTTCCACTCAAATTTAACTAAAATTTCATCTCGCTTTAGGTCATTGGCACGTTTGTAATCAAATTTGACTAAATTTCGTCTGAATTTTGTTCATTGGCACGCTTCAAATCAACTATGACTACAATTTAATCTGAGTTTTTTAAATGGCGCATTTTCAATCAAATTTGAGTAAACTTTCATTTGAATTTTGTTCATTGGTGCGCTTCCAATCAAACTTGACTGAAATTTCACATGGGTTTGGTTCACTGGCATGTTTCCAACCAAATTCGACTAAAATTTTACCTAGTTTTGTTCATTGGCCTATTTCTAATCAAATTTGATTAAAATTTCACCTGAGTTTCGTTCATTGGGGCATTTCCAATCAAATTCGACAAAAAATTCATCTGCCTTTTGTTCGTCGGCGAGTTTCGAAACAAATTTGATAAAAAAAA
>NW_019247803.1:109875-124427 GCF_002742605.1 Olea europaea var. sylvestris | reverse complement strand
TGTTTGTAATAAAATTTGACTAAATTTTGAGTTGAGTTTTATCATTAGTGCGTTTCCAATAGAATTTTATTAAAATTTCACATGGGTTTAGTTATTTGTCGCGTTTCCAATCATATCTGAGTAAAATTTCATTTGGATTTTGTTTATTGCGTGCTTCAAATAAAAATGACCACCAATTTCATTTGAGTTTTGTTAAATGGTGCGTTTCCAATGAAATTTGAGTAAAATTTCGTTTTAATTTGGTTTATTGGTGCGCTTCCAATCAAATTTGACTAAAATTTAACATAGGTTTAATTCATTGGCACATTTCCAATCAAAATTGACTAAGATTTTACCTGAGTTTTGTTTATTGGCATGTTTCTAATCAAATTTGACAAAGATTTCACCTGAATTTAGTTCGTTGGCACGTTTACAATCAAATTTGACAAAAAAAATATCAGCGTTTTGTTCGTCAATGGGCTCCAATAAAATTTGAGAAAAATTTCTCATGAGTTTCATTGTAGTGTTTTTATTCAAATTTGGCTCAAATTTAAATTTGATTTTATTTATTAACGGGTCTCCAGTCAAATTTGACTAAAATTTCGCTTAGGTTTAGTTCGTTGGCGCATTTTTAATCAAATTTGACTAAAATTTCATCTACGTTTTGGTCATCGATGGGTTTCCAATCAAATTTAACTAAAATTTCACCTGAGTTTAGTTCATTAGCATGTTTGTAATAAAATTTGACTAAATTTTGAGTTGAGTTTTATCATTGGCGCATTTCCAATAGAATTTTACTAAAATTTCACAATGATTTGGTTATTTGTCGCGTTTCCAATCAAATCTGAATAAATTTTCCTTTATATTTTATTCATTGGCACGCTTCAAATCAAATATAACTACAATTTCATCTTAATTTTGTTAAATGGCGCATTTTCAAACAAATTTGAGTAAAATTTCATCTGAATTTTTTTCTTTGATGTTCTTGAAATCAAATTTGACTAAAATTTTAAATGAGTTTAGTTCATTAGCATGTTTGTAATAAAATTTGACTAAATTTTGAGTTGAGTTTTATCATTGGCGCATTTCCAATAGAATTTTACTAAATTTCACAATGATTTGGTTATTTGTCTCGTTTCCAATCAAATCTGAATAAATTTTCCTTTGGATTTTATTCATTGGCACGCTTCAAATCAAATATAACTACAATTTCATCTTAATTTTGTTAAATGGCGCATTTTCAAACAAATTTGAGTAAAATTTCATCTGAATTTTTTTCTTTGGTGTTCTTCAAATCAAATTTGACTAAAATTTTAAATGTGTTTAGTTCATTAGTGCGTTTCTAATCAAATTTGACTAAAATTTAACTGAATTTTCTTCATTGGCATTTTTCTAATCAAATTTGAAAAAAAAAATTTTACCTGAATTTAGTTCATTAGCACGTTTACCATCAAATTCGACAAAAAATTCATATGTATTTTGTTTGTCTGCGGGTTCCAATAAAATTTGACAAAAATTTCTCATGGGTTCAATTCATTGTCGTGTTTTCAATCAAAATTGACCAAAATTTAAATTTGATTTTGTTTATTTGCAAGTTTTCCGTCAAATTTGACTAAAATGCCGCTTAAGTTTGGTTCATTTGCGCATTTTCAATCAAATTTAACTGAAATTTCATCTGTATTTTGTTCGTTAGAGGGTTTCCAATAAATTTTGACAAAGATTTTACCTGACTTTAGTTCATTGGTGTGTTTGTAATCAAATTTGAATAAAATTTCAGCTAAGTTTTATCATTGGTGTGTTTCCAATAGAATTTTACTAAAATTTCACATGGGTTTAGTTCTTTGTTGCGTTTCCAATCAAATTTGAATAAATTTTCATTTGGATTTTTTTCATTGATGTGCTTCAAATCAAATATGACTACAATTTTGTCTAAGTAAAATTTGAGTAAATTTTTTGTTAAATGGCAAGTTTTCAATCAAATTTGAGTAAAATTTCATCTGAATTTTGTTCATTGGTGCGCTTCCAATCAAATTTGACTAAAATTTCAAATGGGTATAGTTCATTGGCACGCGTTCCAATCAAATTTGACTAAAATTTCAACTGTGTTTTCTTCATTGGCGTTTGTTTAATCAAATTTGACTAAAATTTCATCGGAGTTTGGTTCATTATCGCGTTTCCAATCAAATTCGACCAGTATTTCATATGTGTTTTGTCAATCGTGGGGTTTCCAATCAAATTTTACTAAAATTTCTCATGGGTTCAGTTCATTGGCACATTTCCAATTAAATTTGACTTAAATGTAAATTTGATTTTGTTCATTAGCGGGTTTCCAGCCAAATTTGACTAAAATTCCGCTTAGGTTTAGTTCTCAATAAAATTTGACAAAAATTTCATTTGCTTTTTATTCATCGGCAGGGTTCCAATCAAATTTGACTAAAATTTCACCTGGGTTTAATTCATTGGCATGATTGTAATCAAATTTGACTAAATTTTTAGTTGAGTTTTATCATTGGTACGTTTCCAATAGAATTTTACTAAAATTTCACACGGGTTTAGTTCTTTAGTGCGTTTCCAATCAAATTTGACTAAAATTTTGTTTGGATTTTGTTCGTTGGCATGCTTCAAAGTAAATATGACTACAATTTCATCTAAGTTTTGATAAATGGCACGTTTGAAATCAAATTTGAGTAAAATTCCATCTGGATTTTACTAATTGGTATGCTTCCAATCAAATTTGACTAAAATTTCACCTTGATTTTGTTCATTGGAGTGTCTCTAATCAAATTTGACTAAAATTTCACCTGAATTGGTTCATCGGCGCATTTTGAATCAAATTGGACAAAAATTTCATTTGTGTTTTGTTCATTGTGGGTTTTCCAATCAAATTTAACTAAAATTTCTCATGGGTTCAGTTCATGGCACGTTTTCAATCAAATTTGACTCAAATTTAAATTTCATTTTTTTTATTATGGGTTTCCAATCAAATTTGACTGAAATTTCTCATGGGTTTAGTTCATTGATGCATTTCCAATCAAACTAGGCTCAACTTTTAATTTGATTTTGTTCATTAGTGGGTTCCAGTCAAATTTGACTAAAATTTCGCTTGTGTTTAGTTCATTGACGCATTTTCAATAAAGTTTGAATAAAATTTCATCTAAATTTTGTTCATCGACGGGTTTCCACTCATATTCAACTAAAATTTCATCTAGGTTTAGGTCATTGGCATGTTTGTAATCAAATTTGACTAAAATTTCATCTGAATTTTGTTCATTGGCACGCTTCAAATCAACTATGACTACAATTCGACCTGAGTTTTGTTAAATAGCACGTTTTCAATCAAATTTGAGTAAAATTTCATTTGAATTTTGTTCATGGGTGCACTTCCAATCAAACATGACTAAAGGTTTGGTTCACTGACACGTTTCCAACCAAATTTGACTAAAATTTTACCTGGTTTTGTTCGTTGGCCTACTTCTAATCAAATTTCATTAAAATTTCACCTGAGTTTGATTCATTAGCGCGTTTTCAATCAAATTTGACAAAAAATTCATCTGCATTTTGTTTGTCGACGAGTTTCCAATCAAATTTGCTAAAAAAAATTTCATGGGTTCTGTTCATTATCACGTTTTCAATCAAATTTGGCTCAAATTTAAATTTGATTTTGTTTATTAGCGGGTCTCCAGTCAAATTTGACTAAAATTCTGCTTAGGTTTAGTTCATTGGCATGTTTTCGATCAAATTTGACTAAAATTTCATTTGTGTTTTGTTCATCGGTGGGTTTTTAATCAAATTTAACTAAAATTTCACCTGAGTTTAGTTCATTAGTGTGTTTTAACAAAATTTGACTAAATTTTAAGTTGAGTTTTATCATTGGCGCGTTTCCAATAGAATTTACTAAAATTTCATATGAGTTTAGTTATTTGTTGCGTTTCTAATCAAATATGAGTAAAATTTTATTTGGATTTTGTTCATTGGTGCGTTTCAAATCAAGTATGACTATAATTTCATCTGAGTTTTGTTAAATGGTGCATTTTCAACCAAATTCGAGTAAAATTTTCGTTTTGATTTTGTTCATTGGTGCGCTTCCAATCAAATTTGACTAAAATTTCATGTAGGTTTAGTTCATTGGCGCATATCCAATCAAATTTGACTAAAATTTCAATGAGTTTTGTTCATTGGCGTGTTTCTAATCAAATTTGATTAAAATTTCACCTGAATTTGGTTCATTGGCGCGTTTCCAATCAAATTTGACAAAAAAATTCATCTCCATTTTGTTCGTCGATGGGTTCCAATAAAATTTGACAAAAATTCCTCATGGGTTCAGTTGATTGTCGCATTTTCATTCAAATTTGGCTCAAATTTAAATTTGATTTTGTTCATTAACGGGTCTCAAGTCAAATTTGACTAAAATTTAGCTTAGATTTAGTTCATTGGCACGTTTTCGATCAAATCTGACTAAAATTTCATCTGCATTTTGTTCATCGGTGGGTTTCCAATCAAATTAGACTAAAAGTTTACCTGGGTTTAGATCATTGGCGTCTTTGTAACAAAATTCAACTAAATTGTGAGTTGACTTTTATCATTAGCGCGTTTCCAATAGAATTTTACTAAAATTTCACATGGGTTTAGTTATTTGTCATGTTTCCAATCAAATCTGAGTAAAATTTCATTTGGATTTTGTTCATTGCGTGCTTCAAATAAAAAATGACTACGAATTTTATCTAAGTTTTGTTAAATGACGCATTTTCAATGAAATTTGAGCAAAATTTCATTTTGATTTTGTTTATTAGTGCACTTCCAATCAAATTTGACTAAAATTTAACATAGGTTTAATTCATTGGTTCATTTCCAATCAAATTTGACTAAAATTTCACTGGGGTTGTGTTTCTAATCAAATTTGACTAAGATTTCACCTGAATTTGGTTCATTGGTGCGTTTCCAATCAAATTTGACAAAAAATTCATCTATTTTTTGTTCGTCGACGGGTTCCAATAAAATTTGACAAAAATTTCTCATGGGTTCAGTTCATTGTCGTGTTTTCATTCAAATTTGGCTCAAATTTAAATTTGATTTTGTTCATTAATGGGTCTCCAGTCAAATTTGAATAAAATTTGGCTTAGGTTTAGTTCATTGGCGCGTTTTTCGATCAAATTTGAAAAAAAAATTTCATCTGCATTTTGTTCATCGCTAGGATTCCAATCCAATTTAACTAAAATTTCACCTGAGTTTAGGTCATTGGCGTGTTTGTAAAAAATTTGACTAAATTTTGCGTTGAGTTTTATCATTGGAACGTTTTCAATAGAATTTTACTAAAATTTCACATGGGTTTTGTTATTTGTCGCGTTTCCAATCAAATCTGAGTAAAATTTCGTTTGGATTTTATTTATTGGTGCACTTCAAATCAAATATAACTACAATTTCATCTGAATTTTGTTAAATGGCTCGTTTTCAAACAAATTTGAGTAAAATTTCATCTGAATTTTGTTCTTTGGTGCGTTTCCAATCAAATTTGACTAAAATTTCAAATGGGTTTAGTTCAATAGCACGTTTCCAACCAAATTTGACTAAAATTTCAACTGGATTTTCTTCATTGGCATTTTTCTAATCAAATTTGACAAAAATTTCACATGAGTTTAGTTCATTGGCGCGTTTCTCATCAAATTCGACAAAAATTTCACATGTATTTTATTCATCGGCGGGCTCCAATAAAATTTGACAAAAATTTCTCGTGGGTTCAGTTCATTATTGTGCTTCCAATCAAAATTTGACTCAAATTTACATTTGATTTTGTTCATTCGTGGGTTTCCTGCCAAATTTGACTAAAATGCAGCTTTAGTTTAGTTCATTGCCTCATTTTCAATCAAATTTAACAAAAATTTCATCTACATTTTATTCATCGGAGGCTTTCCAATCAAATTTGCCAAGGATTTCACCTGACCTTAGTTCATTAGCATGTTTGTAATCAAATTTGAATAAATTTTTAGTTGAGTTTTATCATGGCGTGTTTCCAATAGAATTTTACTAAAATTTCACATGGGTTTAGTTCTTTGGTGCGTTTCCAATCAAATTTGACTAAATTTTCGTCTTGATTTTTTTCATTGACTTGCTTCAAATCAAATATGACTACAGTTTCATATGAGTATAGTTAAATGGCAAGTTTTCAATCAAATTTGAGTAAAATTTTATTTGAATTTTGTTCATTGGTGAGCTTCCAATCAAATTTGACTAAATTTCAAATGGGTTTAGTTCATTGGCGTGTTCCAATTAAATTTGACTAAAATTTCAACTGGGTTTTCTTCATTGGCGTTTGTCTAATCAAATTTGACTAAAATTTCATCGAAATTTGTTTCATTGGCACTTTTCCTATCAAATTCGACCAAATTTTCATATGTGTTTTGTCAATCATGGGGTTTCCAATCGAATTTTACTAAAATTTGTCGTGGGTTCAGTTCATTGGCACGTTTCCAATCAAATTTGATTTAAATTTAAATTTGATCTTGTTCATTAGCGGGTTTCCATCCAAATTTGACTAAATTTCCGTTTAAGTTTAGTTCGTTGGTGCATTTTTAATAAAATTTGACTAAAATTTCTCATGGGTTTAGTACATTGACACGTTTCCAATCAAATTTGACTTAAACTTAAATTTGATTTTCTTCATTTGCGGGTTTCCAATCAAATTTGACTAAAATTACGCTTAGGTTTAGTTCATTGGCATGTTTATAATCAAAATTGATTAAATTTTGAGTTCAGTTTTATCATTGGCACGTTTCCAATAGAATTTTACTAAACTTTCACATGGGTTTTAGTGCTTTCTCGTGTTTTCAACCAAATTTGACTAAAATTTTGTCTGAATTTTGTTCGTTAGTGCGCTTCTAACCAAATATGACAACAATTTCATCTGAGTTTTGTTAAATGGCAAGTTTTAAATCAAATTTGAGCAAAATTTCATCTAAATTTTGCTCATTGGTGCGCTTCCAATCAAATTTGACTAAAATTTCAAATGGGTTTAGTTCATTGGCGCGTTTCCAATCAAATTTGACTAAAATTTTACCTGAGTTTTGTTCATTGACGTGTTTTCTAATCAAGTTTGACTAAAATTTCACCTGAGATTAGCTCATTGGGGCGTTTCCAATCAAATTCGACAAAAATTCATCTGCGTTTAGTTCATCGGGGGGTTTTCCAATCAAATTTGACTAAAATTTCTCATGAGATCAGTTCTATGTCATGTTTCCAATCAAATTTGACTCAAATTTATATTTCATTTTGTTCATTAGTGGCTTCCAGTCAAGTTTGACTAAAACTTTGCTTAGGTTTAGTTCATTGGCATGTTTTCAATAAAGTTTGACAAAAATTTCATCTGTGTTTTGTTCATCGGGGGGTTTCCAATCAAATTTGACTAAATTTTCACTTGGGTTTAGTTCATTGGCGTGTTTGTAATCAAACTAGACTAAATTTTTAATTGAGTTTTATCATTGGCGCGTTTCCAATAGAATTTTACCAAAATTTCACATGAGTTTAATTCTTTGGCGTGTTTCCAATCAAATTTTGACTAAAATTTCATCTGAATTTTGTTCATTGGTGCGCTTCAAAGCAAATGTGACTACAATTTCATATGGATTTTGTTAAATGGCACTTTTTAAATCAAATTTGACTAAAATTTCAATTGAATTTTGTTCATTGGTGCGCTTCAAATCAAATTTGACGAAAATTTCAAATGGGTTTAGTTCATTGGCTCGTTTCCAATCACATTTGACTGAAATTTCACCTGATTTTTGTTTATTGGCCTGTTTCTAATCAAATTTGACTAAAATTTCACTAGAGTTTAGTTCGCTAGCGAGTTTCCAATCAAATTTGACTAAATTTTCACTTGGGTTTAGTTCATTGGCGTGTTTGTAATCAAACTAAACTAAATTTTTAATTGAGTTTTATCATTGGCGCGTTTCCAATAGAATTTTACCAAAATTTCACATGAGTTTAATTCTTTGGTGTGTTTCCAATCAAATTTTGACTAAAATTTCATCTGAATTTTGTTCATTGGTGTGCTTCAAAGCAAATGTGATTACAATTTCATATGGATTTTGTTAAATGGCACTTTTTAAATCAAATTTGACTAAAATTTCAATTGAATTTTGTTCATTGGTGCGCTTCAAATCAAATTTGACGAAAATTTCAAGTGGGTTTAGTTCATTGACTCGTTTCCAATCAAATTTGACTGAATTTCACCTGATTTTTGTTCATTGGCCTGTTTCTAATCAAATTTGACTAAAATTTCACTAGAGTTTAGTTCGCTAGCGAGTTTCCAATCAAATTCGACAAAAAATTCATTTGTGTTTTGTTCATTTGGGGTTCTCAATCAAATTTGACTAAAATTTCTCGTGAGTTCAGTTCATTGGCACATTTCCAATCAAATTCGATTCAAATTTAAATTTGATTTTGTTCATCAGCGGGTTTCGGTCAAATTTAACTAAAATTCCGCTTAAGTTTAGCTCATTGGCGCGTTTTCAACAAAATTTGACAAAACTTTCATCCGCATTTTATTCATTGGCGGGTTTCCAATCAAATTTGATAAAACTTTGCCTGAGTTTAGTTCATTGGCATGTTTGTAATCAAATTTGACAAAATTTTTAGTTGGTTTTATCATTGGCGCGTTTCCGATAGAATTTTGCTAAAATTTCACATCGTTGGAGTGTTTCTACTCAAATTTTACTAAAGTTTTGTCTGAATTTTGTTTGTTGGGGTGCTTCAAAGCAAATATGACTACAATTTCATCTGAGTTTTATTCAATGGCGCATTTTAAATCAAAGTTGAGTAAAATTTCATCTGGATTTTGTTCATTAGTGTGCTTTCAATGAAATTTGACTAAAATTTCTCATGGGTTCAGTTCATTGGCACGTTTCAAATCAAATTTGATTGAAATTTAAATTTGATTTTGTTCATTAGCGGGTTTTCAATCAAATTTGGCTAAAAATCTGCTTAGGTTTAGTTCATTGGTGCATTTTCAATGAAATTTGACGAAAATTTCATCTCATTTTTGTTCATCGACGGGTTTCTAATGGAATTTGACTAAAATTTCACCTGAGTTTAGTTCATTAGCACGTCCGTAATCAAATTTGACTAAATTTTCAATTGAGTTTTATCATTGGCACGTTTCCAATAGAATTTTACTAAAATTACACATGGGTTTAGTTCTTTGGCGCGTTTCTAATCAAATTTGATTAAAGTCTCATTTGGATTTTGTTCGTTGGCGCGCTTTAAAGCGAATATGACTACAATTTAATCTGAGTTTTGTTAAATGGAATGTTTTGAATCAAATTTGAGTAAAATTTCATTTGGATTTTTCTCATTAATATGCTTCCAAACAAATTTGACTAAAATTTCAAATGGGTTTAGTTCATGGGAGCATTTACAATCAAATTTGAATAAAATTTCAACTTTGTTTTGTTCATTGGCATGTTTTTAATCAAATTTGACTAAAATTTCGCCTGAGTTTGGTTCATTGGCGCATTTCCCATCAAATTCGACAAAAATTTCATACGATTTTTATTTATCATAAGGTTTCCAATCAAATTTGACTAAAATTTTTCATGGGTTCAGTTCATTGGCATGTTTCAAATCAAATTTGACTCAAGTTTAAATTTGATTTTGTTCATTAGCGAATTTACTGCCAAATTTGACTAAAATTTTGCTTAGGTTTACTTCATTGTCGTGTTCTCAATAAAATTTAACAAAAATTTCATCTGCTTTTTCTTCATCAGAGGGTTTCCATTCAAATTTGACTAAAATTTTGCTTAGGTTTACTTCATTGTCGTGTTCTCAATAAAATTTAACAAAAATTTCATCTGCTTTTTCTTCATCAGAGGGTTTCCATTCAAATTTGACTAAAATTTTGCTTAGGTTTACTTCATTGTCGTGTTCTCAATAAAATTTAACAAAAATTTCATCTGCTTTTTCTTCATCAGAGGGTTTCCATTCAAATTTGACTAAAATTTCACCTGGACTTAGTTCATCGACGGATTTCCAATCAAATTCGACAAAAATTTCATCCGCGTTGTTAATCAGGGGTTTCCAAACAAATTTGACTAAAATTTCTCATGGATTCAATTCATTGGCGTATTTCAAATCAAATTTGACTCAAATTTAAATTTGACTTTGTTCGTTAGCGGGTTTCCAGTCAAATTTGACTGAAATTACACTTAGGTTTAGTTCATTGGCGCCTTTTCAATAAATTTTGACAAAAATTTCATCTACTTTTTGTTTATTACCGGGTTTCCAATCAAATTTGACTAAAATTTCGCCTAGATTTTGTTCATTAGCGTGTTTCTAAAGAAATTTGATTAAATTTGGAGTTCAGTTTTATCATTGGCAAGTTTCCAATAGAATTTTGCGAAAATTTCACATTGATTTAGTTCTTTGTCGCATTTCTAATCAAATTTGACTAAAATTTCGTCTGGATTTGGTTCGTTGGCTCGCTTTTAACCAAATATGACTATAATTTCATCTTAATTATGTTAAATTGCGCATTTTAAATCAAATTTGAGTAAAATTTCATCTAGATTTTGTTCATTGCTTCGCTTCCAATAAAATTTGACTAAAATTTCAAATGGGTTTTGTTCATTGGCCCATTTCCAATCAAATTTGACTAAAATTTTACTTGGGTTTGGTTCATCGGCATGTGTCTAATCAAATTTGACTAAAATTTTGTAGGAGTTTGGTTTATTGGCGCATTTCCAATCAAATTCAACAAAAATTTCATCTGCGTTTTGTTCATTAGGGGATTTCTGTTCAAATTTGACTAAAATGTCTCATGGGTTCAATTCATTGGCATATTTCCAATCAAATTTGACTGGAATTTAAATTTGATTTTGTTCATTAGCTGGTTTCCAGTCAAATTTGACTAAAATTCTGCTTAGGTTTGGTTCATTGGCGCGTTTTCAATGAAATTTGACAAAAAATTTATTTGCATTTTGTTCATCGGCGGGTTTCCAATGAAATTTGACTAAAATTTCACCTGTGTTTAGTTCATTAGCACATTCGTAATCAAATTTGACTAAATTTTCAATTGAGTTTTATCATTAGCATGTTTCCAATAGAATTGTACTAAAATTACAAATGGGTTTTGTTCTTTGGCACGTTTCCAATCAAATTTGATTAAAGTTTCATTTGGATTTTGTTCATTGGCGCGCTTCAAAATGAATATGACTACAATTTAATCTGAGTTTTGTTAAATGGAATGTTTTAAATCAAATTTGAGTAAAATTTCATCTGGATTTTGCTCATTGGTACGCTTCCAATCAAATTTGACTAAAATTTCAAATTGGTTTAGTTCATTGGCGCGTTTCCAATTAAATTTGAATAAAATTTCAACTTTGTTTTGTTCATTGACTTGTTTCTAATCAAATTTAACTAAAATTTCACCTAAGTTTGGTTCATTGGCACGTTTCCAATCAAATTCGATAAAAAATTCATCCGTGCTTTGTTTATCAGGAGGTTTCCAATCAAATTTGACTAAAATTTCTCATGGGTTCAATTCATTAGCATGTTTCAAATCAAATTTGACTCTAATTTAAATTTGATTTTGTTCATTAGCGGGTTTCCTACCAAATTTGACTAAAATTCCGCTTAGGTTTAGTTCATTGCCCTGTTCTCAATAAAATTTGACAAAAATTTCATCTGTTTTTTATTCATCGGAGGGTTTCCAATCAAATTTGACTAAAATTTCATGTGGATTTAGTTCATCGATGGGTTTCCAATCAAATTCGACAAAAATTTCATTTGCGTTTTGTTAATCGGGGGGTTTCCAAACAAATTTGACTAAAATTTCTAATGGGTTCAATTCATTGGCACGTTTCAAATCAAATTCAACTCAAATTTGAATTTGTGTTTGTTCATTAGCGTGTTTTCAGTCAACTTTGACTAAAATTCCACTTAGATTTAGTTCATTGGCGCATTTTCACTAATTTTTGACAAAAATTTCATCTACTTTTTGTTCATTGGCGGGTTTCCAATCAAATTTGACTAAAATTTCACCTAGATTTTGTTCATTAGTGTGTTTCTAAACAAATATGATTAAATTTGGAGTTCAGTTTTATCATTGGCGCATTTCCAATTGAATTTTGCAAAAATTTCACATTGATTTTGTTCTTTGTCGCATTTCCAATCAAATTTGATTAAAATTTTGTCTGAATTTTGTCCGTTGGCTCGCTTCTAATCAAATATGACTACAATTTCTTCTGAATTATGTTAAATTGTGCATTTTATATAAAATTTGAGTAAAATTTCATCTGGATTTTGATCATTGATTCACTTCTAATAAAAGTTGACTAAAATTTCAATTGGGTTTTGTTCATTGGCGCGTTTCCAATCAAATTTGACTAAAATTTTACTTGGGTTTGGTTCATTGGCGTGTTCCTAATCAAATTTGACTAAAATTTTGTCTGAGTTTGGTTCATTGGCACGTTTCCAATCAAATTCGACAAAAATTTCATCTGCGTTTTATTCATCAGGGGATTTCTATTCAAATTTGACTAAAACTTCTCATGGGTTCAGTTCATTGGCATGTTTCCAATCAAATTTGATTGAAATTTAAATTTGATTTTGTTCATTAGCGGGTTTCAAGTCAAATTTGGCTAAAATTCTACTTAGGTTTGGTTCATTGGCACATTTTCAATGAAATTTGGCAAAAATTCTATCTGCATTTTGTTCATCGGCGGGTTTCCAATGAAATTTGACTAAAATTTCACCTGAGTTTAGTTCATTAGCACATTCGTAATCAAATTTGACTAAATTTTCAATTGAATTTTATCAATGGCACGTTTCGAATAGAATTTTACTAAAATTACACATGGGTTTAGTTCTTTGGCACGTTTTCAATCAAATTTGATTAAAGATTCATTTGGATTTTGTTCGTTGGCGTGCTTCAAAACAAATATGAGTACAATTTCAATAGAGTTTTGTTAAATGACGCGTTTTCAAACAAATTTGACTATGATTTTATTTCGATTTTGTTCATTGGTGCTTTTCCAGTCAAATTTGACTAAAATCTCACATGGGTTTGGTTCATCAGCGAGTTTCCAACCAAATTTGACTAAAATTTCACCTAGTATTGTTCTTTGGCCTGTTTCTGATAAAATTTGATTAAAATTTCACCAGATTTTGGTTCATTGGCGCGTTTCCAACAAAATTTGACAAAAATTTCATCTGCATTTTTTCATTAGTGGTTTTTCAATCAAATTTGACTAAAATTTCTCATGAATTTAGTTCATTGGCATGATTCCAATCATATTTGACTCAAATTTAAATTTGATTTTGTTCATTAGCGGGTTTTCAGTCAAATTTGACTAAAATTTCGCTTAGGATTAATTCATTTGTGTGTTTCCAATCAAATTTAACTAAATTTTCAGTTGAGTTTTATCATTGGCGCATTTCCAATAGACTTATACTAAAATTTCACATGGGTTTAGTTATTTGGCTGGTTTCCAATCGAATTTGACTAAAATTTCATCTAGATTTTGTTCATTGGCGCACTTCAAATCAAATATGACTACAATTTCATTTGAGTTTTATTAAATGGCTCGTTTTCAACCAAATTTGTGTAAAATTTTATTTGAATTTTGTTCATTGGCGCACTTCAAATCAAATATGACTACAATTTCATTTGAGTTTTATTAAATGGCTCGTTTTCAACCAAATTTGTGTAAAATTTTATTTGAATTTTGTTCATTGGTCCGCTTCCAATCAAATTTGACAAAAAATTTCACATGGGTTTAGTTCATTGGGGCGTTTCCAATCAAATTTGACTAAAATTTTACCCGAATTTTGTTTATCGGCGTGTTTCTAATTAAATTTGACTAAAATTTCACCTGAATTTGGTTCATTGTCGCATTTCCAATCAAATTTGACAAAAAATTCATCGGCCTTTTGTTCATCGGCGGGTTTCCAATCAAATTTGGCAAAAATTCTCATGGGTTCAATTCATTGTCGCATTTCCAATCAAACTTGACTCAAATTTAAGTTTGATTTTGTTCATTCGTGGGTTTCCAGCCGAATTTGACTAAAATTCCTCTTAAGTTAGTTCATTGGCATGTTTCTTACCAAATTTGACAAAAATTTCATCTGCATTTTTTTCTTTAGCACGTAACCAAACAAATTTGACTAAAATTTGATCTGGGTTT
Source organism: Olea europaea var. sylvestris (assembly GCF_002742605.1). Taxonomy (NCBI): domain Eukaryota; kingdom Viridiplantae; phylum Streptophyta; class Magnoliopsida; order Lamiales; family Oleaceae; genus Olea; species Olea europaea. The sequence continues at coordinate 110,277 of NW_019247803.1, read as the reverse complement.
TGTTCATTACCACGCTACAAAGCGAATATGACTACAATTTCATCTAAATTTTGTTAAATAGCGCGTTTTAAATCAAATTTGAGTAAAATTTCATCTGAATTTTGTTCATTGGTGCACTTATAATCAAATTTGACTAAAATTTCACACAGGTTTGGTTCATTGGCGCGTTTCCAATCAAATTCGACAAAAATTTCATCTGCGTTTTGTTAATTGGGGGGTTTCCAATCAAATTTGGCTAAAATTTTTCATATGTTCAGTTCATTGGCACCTTTCAAATCAAATTTAAATTTGATTTTGTTCAATTGCGGGTTTCCTGCCTAATTTGACTAAAATTCTGCTCAGGTTTAGTTCATTGTCATGTTCTAGTAACAAAAATTTCATCTGCTTTTTATTCATCAACTG
>NW_019247803.1:100044-107671 GCF_002742605.1 Olea europaea var. sylvestris | reverse complement strand
TTGACCAAATTTTTAGTTGAGTTTTATCATTGACGCGTTTCAAATAGAATTTTACTAAAATTTCACATATGTTTAGTTCTTTGACGCATTTCCAATCAAATTTGACTAAAATTTCATCTAAATTTTGTTCATTGGCGCACTTTAAAATGCATATAACTACAATTTCATCTGAGTTTTGTTAAATTGCGCATTTTAAATCAAATTTTAGTAAAATTTCATTTGGGTTTTGTCCGTTGGCACGCTTCTAACCAAATATGACTACAATTTCATTTGAATTTTGTTAAATTGCGTGTTTTAAATCAAATTTGAGTAAAATTTCATTTGAGTTTTGTTCAATGGTGCACTTCCAATCAAATTTCACTTAAATTTCAACTGGGTTTTGTTCATTGGCGCGGTTACAATCAAATTTGGCTAAAATTTTACCTGAATTTTGTTCATTGCCGTGTTTCCAATCGAATTTTATTTATTAGCGTGTTTATAATCAAATTTGACTAAAATCTCATTTGAGCTTGGTTCACTGCGCGTTTCCAATCAAATTCGACAAAAATTTCATCTGTGTTTCGTTCATTAAGGGGTTTCCAATCAAATTTGATTAAAATTTCTCATGGGTTCAATTTATTGGCATGTTTCTAATCAAATTTGACTCAAATTTAAATTTGATTTTGTTGATTAGCGAATTTTCAATAAAAATTGACTAAAATTCCGCTTAGGTTTAGTTCGTTGGCGCATTTTCAATAAAATTTGACAAAATTTCCATCGGTGGGTTTCTAATCAAATTTGCTAAAAATTTCGCCTGAGTTTAGCTCATTGACGTCTTTGCAATCAAATTTGACTAAATTTTTTGTTGGGCTTTATCATTGGCGCGTTTCCAATAGAATTTTACTAAAATTTGACATGGGTTTAGTTCTTTAGCTCGTTTCCTATCAAATTTGACTAAAATTTCGTCTGGCCTTTTTTCATTGGTGTGCTTCAAAGAAACTATGACTACAATTTCATCTGAATTTTTTTAAATGTCGCATTTTAAACCAAATTTGAGTAAAATTTCATCTGAATTTTGTTCATTGGTGCGCTTCCATTCAAATTTGACCAAAATTTCCAATGAGTTTAGTTCATTGGCGCATTTCCAACCAAATTTGACTAAAATTTCACCTTTGTTTTGTTCATTGACATGTCTCTATTTGACTAAAATTTCACCTGAGTTTTATTCATAGGCACGTTTTCAATCAAATTCGACAAATATTTCAACTGCATTTTGTTCATCCGAAGGATTCCGAACAAATTTGACTCGAATTTCTCATATGTTCAGTTCATTGGCACGTTTCGAATTAAATTTGACTAAAATTTAAATTTGATTTTGTTCATTAGTGGATTTCTTGTCAAATTTGACTAAAATTCCGCTTATGTTTAGTTCATTGGCACGTTTTCAATAAAATTTGACAAAAAATTCATTTGCTTTTTGTTCATCGGCAGGTTTCCAATCAAATTTAACAAAATATTCACCAGGGGTTTAGTTCATTGACATGTTTGTAATCAAATTTGACCAAAATTTTTTGTTGAGTTTTATCATTGGTGCGTTTCAAATAGAATTTTATAAAAATTTCACATGGGTTCAGTTCTTTGGCGCGTTTCCAATCAAATTTCACAAACATTTCGTCTGGATTGTGTCCGTTGGCATGCTTCTAATCAAACATGACTACAATTTCATCTAAATTTTGTTAAATTGCGGATTTTAAATCAAATTCGAGTAAAATTTCATCTGAATTTTGCTCATTTGTGCGCTTCCAATCAAATTTGATTAAAATTTCAAATGGGTTTTATTCATTGGTGCATTTCCAATCAAATTTGACTAAAATTTTACATGAGTTTTGTTCATTGGCGCATTTCTAATCAAATTTGACTAAAATTTAATCTTTATTTTTTTCACTAGCGCGTTTCCAATCAAATTCGGCAAAAATTTCATCTATGTTTTGTTCATTAGGGGGTTTCCAATGAAATTTAACTAAAACTTCTCATGGGTTCAATTCATTGGAACATTTCTAATCAAATTTGATTCAAATTTAAATTTAATTTTGTTCATTAGCGGGTTTCTAGTCAAATTTGACTAAAATTTTGCTTTTGTTTAGTTCATTAGTCGTTTTCAATAAAATTTGTCAAAAATTTTAGTTACGTTTTGTTCATCGGTGGGTTTCCAATAAAATTTGACAAAAAATTTGCATGGGTTTAGTTCATTGGCATTTTTGTAATCAAATTTGACTAAATTTTCAGTTGAGTTTTATCATTGGAGCGTTTCCAACAGAATTTTACTAAAATTTCACATGGGTTTAGTTCTTTAGTTCGTTTTCTATCAAATTTGACTAAAATTTCGTCTGACTCTTAGTCATTGGCGTGCTTCAAAAAAACTATGACTACATTTTCATTTGAGTTTTGTTAAATGGCGTGTTTTAAATGAAATTTGAGTAAAATTTCTTTGGGATTTTGTTCGTTGGAGCGCTTTCAATCATCCTTGACTAAAATTTCAAATGAGTTTAGGTCATTGGCACGTTTCCAACCAAATTTGACTAAAATTTCACATTTGTTTTGTTCATTGGCATGTCTCTAATCAAATTTGACTAAAATTTCACTTGGATTTGGTTCGTTGGTGTGTTTCTAATCAAATTCGACAAAAATTTCAACTGTGTTCTGTTCATCAGGGGGTTTCTAAACAAATTTGACTAGAATTTTTCATGGGCTCAGTTCATTGGCACGTTTCAAGTCAAATTTGACTCAAATTTAAATTTGATTTTGTTCATTAGCAGGTTTCCAATCAAATTTGACTAAAATTCTGCTTATGTTTAGTTCATTGGCTCGTTTTCCATAAAATTTGACAAAAAATTTCATTTACGTTTTGTTCATTGGCGGGTTTCCAATCAAATTTGACAAAAATTTCATCGGGGTTTTGTTAGTTGGCGTGTTTGTAATCAAATTTGACAAAATTTTCAGTTGGATTTTATCATTGGCACATTTCCAATAGAATTTTATTAAAATTTCACACGAGTTTAATTCTTTGGCACGTTTCCATTCAAATTTGTGTACAATATCGTTTGAATTTTGTTCATTGGTGCACTTCAAAGCAAATATGACTACAATTTCGTCTGAGTTTTGTTAAATGGCATGTTTTAAATCAAATTTGTGTAAAATTTCATCTATATTTTGTTCATTGGTGCACTTCCAATCAAATTTGACAAAAATTTCCAGTAGGTTTGGTTCATTGACACATTTCCAATCAAATTGACTAAAATTCACCCGAGTTTGGTTCATTAGTGCATTTTCAATCAAATTCAACAAAAATTTCAACCTTGTTTTGTTCATCAGGGGGTTTCTAATCAAATTTAACTAAAATTTCTCATGGGTTCAGTTTATTGGCACATTTCAAATCAAATTTGACTCAAATTTAAATTTGATATCGTTCATTATCGGGTTTCCGGTCAAATTTGACTAAAATTTCCCTTAAGTTTAGTTCATTGCCGTGTTTTCAATAAAATTTGACGAAATTTTCATCTACTTTTTATTCTTCGACGGGTTTTCATTCAAATTTGACTAAAATTTCATATGGGTTTAGTTCATTGGCGTGTTTGCAATCATATCTGACCAAATTTTCAGTTAAGTTTTATTAATGGCGCGTTTCAAATAGAATTTTACTAAAATTTCACTTGGATTTAGTCTTTTGGCCCGTTTCCAATCAGATTTGACTAAAATTTTATCTGAATTTTTTCATTGGCGTGTTTCAAACAAATATGACTACAATTTCATCTAAGTTTTGCGAAATATCGGTTTTCAAATCAAACTTGAGTAAAATTTCATCTGAATGTGCGCTTCCAATCCAATTTGACTAAGATTTCAAATGGGTTTAGTTGATTGGTGCGTTTCAAATAAAATTTGACTAAAACTTCAACTTTGTTTTGCTCATTGGCGTGTCTCGAAATTGACTTAAATTTCACCTGAGTCTGGTTCATTGGCGCATTTCCTATCAAATTCGACAAAGATTTCATCGATGTTTTGCTCATCAGGGGTTTTCAATCAAATTTGACTAAAATTTCTCATTGGTTCAATTCATTGGCTTGTTTCTAATCGAATTTGACTCAAATTTAAATTTTATTTTGTTCATTAGTGGCTTTTAAGTCAAATTTGACTAAAATTCCACTTAGGTTTAGTTCATTGGCGCATTTTTAATAAAATTTGACATAAATTTCATCTGCATTTTGTTCATCGGCGGGTTTCTAATCAAATTTGACAAATTCCGCCTGGGTTTAGTTCATTGGCGTGTTTGTAATCAAATTTGACTAAATTTTCTGTTGAGCTTTATCATTGGCACATTTCCAATAGAATTTTACTAAAATTTCACATGCGTTTAGTTCTTTAGTGTGTTTCCTATAAAATTTGACTAAATTTCGTTTGGGTTTTATTCATTGGCACGCTTCAAAGAAGCTATAACTACAATTTCATTCGAGTTTTGTTAAATGGCACGTTTTAAATCAAATTTGAGTAAAATTTCATCTAGATTTTGTTCATTGGTGCACTTCCAATCAAATTTAACTAAAATTTCGAATGGGTTTAGTTCATTGGCGCGTTTCCAACCAAATTTGACTAAAATTTCACCTTTATTTGGTTCATTGGTGTGTCTCTAACCAAATTTGATTAAAATTTCACCTGAGTTTGGTTCATTGGCACTTCCAATTAAATTCGACAAAAATTCCAATTGTGTTCTGTTCATTAGGGGGTTTCCAAACAAATTTGACTAGAATTTCTCATGCGCTTAGTTCATTGGCACATTTCAAATCAAATTTGACTCAAATTTAAATTTGATTTTGTTCATTAGCGGGTTTCCAATCAAATTTGACTAAAATTCCAATTATGTTTAGTTCATTGGCGTGTTTTCAATAAAATTTGACAAAAATTTCATCGGGATTTGGTTCATTGGTGTGTTTGTAATCAAATTTGACTAAATTTTCAGTTGAGTTTTATAATTGGCATGTTTCCAATAGAATTTTACTAAAATTTCAAATTGGTTTAATTCTTTGTCACGTTTCCAATCAATTTGTCTAAAATTTCGTCTGAATTTTATTCATTGGTGCGCTTCAAAGCAAATATGACTACAATTTCGTCTGTCTTTTGTTAAATGGTGCGTTTTAAATCAAATTTGAGTAAAATTTCATTTAGATTTTGTTCATTGGTGCTCTTCCAATCAAATTTGACGAAAATTTCCATTAGGTTTAGTTCATTGGTATGTTTCCAATCAAATTTGACTAAAATTTCACCAGGATTTTGTTCATTGGCTTGTTTCTAATCAAATTTGACTAAAATTTCTCTGGGTTCGGTTCATTGACATGTTTCAAATCAAATTTGACTCAAATTTAAATTTGATTTTGTTCATTAGTGCGTTTCCTATCAAATTTGAATAAAACTCTTCTTAAGTTTAGTTCATTGTCATGTTCTCAATAAAATTTGACAAAAATTTCATATGATTTTTATTCATCGGCGGGTGTCCAATCAAATTTGACTAAAATTTCAAATGGGTTTAGTTTATTGGTGTGTTTGTAATCAAATTTGACCAAATTTTCAGTTGAGTTTTATCATTGGTGTGTTTCAAATAGAATTTTGCTAAAATTTCACATGGGTTTAGTTCTTTGGCACGTTTCTAATCAAATTTGACTAAAATTTCGTCTGAATTTTTTCGTTAGCGCGCTTCAGACAAATATGACTACAATTTCATTTGAGTTTTGTAAAATAGCGTGTTTTAAAACAAACTTGAGTTAAATTTTATCTGAATTTTGTTCATTGGTACGCTTCCAATTAAATTTGACGAAAATTTCAAATGGGTTTAGTTGATTGCCACGTTTCAAATGAAATTTGACTAAAATTTCACCTTCATTTTGTTCATTGGCGTGTCTCTAATCAAATTTGACTAAAATCTCACCAGAGTTTGGTTTATTAGTGCATTTTCAATCAAATTCGACAAAAATTTCATCTACGTTTTGTTTATCAGGGGGTTTCCAAACAAATTTGACTAGAATTTCTCATGGGCTCAGTTTATTGGTACATTTCAAATCAAATCTGACTCAAAATTAAATTTGATTTTGTTCATTAGCGAATTTCCAGTCAAATTTAACAAAAATTCAGCTTATGTTTAGGTCATTGGCGCATTTTCAATAAAATTTGACAAAATTTTCATTTGCTTTTTATTCATCGAGGGGTTTCCAGTCTAATTTGACAAGAATTTCACCAGAGCTTAGTTCATTGGCGTGTTTGTAATCAAATTTGACCAAAATTTCACTTGAATTTTATCATTGGCACGTTTCAAATAGAATTTTGCTAAAATTTCACATGGGTTTAGTATTTTGGCACGTTTCCAATCAAATTTGACTAAAATTTCATCTGAATTCTGTCCATTTGCGCACTTCTAACCAAATATGGCTACAATTTCATCTGAATTTTGTTAAATTGCGCATTTTAAATCAAATTTGACTAAAATTTTACCTGAGTTTTGTTCATTGGCGTGTTTCTAATCAAATTTGACCAAAATTTCATCTAAGTTTGGTTCATTGGCATGTTTCCAATCAAATTCGACAAAAAATTCACCTACGTTTTGTTTATCAAGGGTTTTCCGATCAAATTTAACTAAAATTTCTCATGGCTTCAATTCATTGGCACGTTTCTAATAAAATTTGACTCAAATTTAAATTTGATTTCGTTCATTAGTGGGTTTTCAGTCAAATTTGGCTAAAATTCCCCTTAGGTTTAGTTCATTGGTGCATTTTCATTAAAATTTGACAAAAATTTTATCTGCATTTTGCTCATCGCCTGGTTTCTAATTTGACAAAAATTTCACCTGGGTTTAGTTCGTTGGCATGTTTGTAATGAAATTTGACTAAATTTTTAGTTGAGTTTTATCATTGGCGCGTTTCCAATAGAATTATACTAAAATTTCACATGGGTTTGTTCTTTAGTGCGTTTCCTATCAAATTTGACTAAAATTTCGTCTTGCTTTTATTCATTAGCGCACTTCAAAGAAAATATGACTACAGTTTCATCTAAGTTTTGTTAAATAGAGCATTTTAAATCGAATTTGAGTAAAATTTCATCTGGCTTTGGTTCGTTGGTGTGCTTCCAATCAAATTAGACTAAAATTTCAAATGGGTTTAGTTTATTGACGTGTTTTCAACCAAATTTGACTAAAATTTCACTTTTATTTTGTTCATTGGCGTTTCTCTAATCAAATTTGACTAAAGTTTCACCTGGATTTGGTTCATTGGCGCGTTTCTAATCAAATTTGACAAAAAATTCATTTGCATTTTGTTCATCAGGGGGTTTCCAAACAAATTTGACTAGAATTTCTCATGGGCTTCGTTCATTGGTACGTTTCAAATCAAATTTGACTGAAATTTAAATTTGATTTTGTTTATTAGTAGGTTTCCAGTCAAATTTGACTAAAATTTTGCATATGTTTAGTTCATTGGCGTGTTTTCAATAAAATTTGACGAAAATTTTACCAAGGTTTAGTTCATCGGTGTGTTTGTAAATCGAATTTGACAAAATTTTCTATTGAGTTTTATCATTGGCACATTTCTAATAGAATTTTCCTAAAATTTCA
>NW_019247803.1:75775-93368 GCF_002742605.1 Olea europaea var. sylvestris | reverse complement strand
GCGCTTTTAATCAAAATTGAGAAAAATTTCATCTGAATTTTTTTCATTGTACGCTTCCAATCAAATTTGATTAAAATTTCACAAGGATTTTGTTCATTGGCGTGTTTTCAATCAAATTTGACTAAAATTTGACCTGGATTTTGTTCATTGCCGTGTTTCTAATCAAATTTTACTAAAATTTTACCTGGCTTTTGTTCATTGATGCGTTTCCAATCAAAATTGACAAAAAATTTGTTTGTGTTTTGTTCATCGGGGGGTTTCCAATCAAATTAGACTAAAATTTCTCATAGGTTCAGTTCATTGGCATGTTTCCAATCAAATTTGATTTAAATTTAAATTTGATTTTGTTTATTAGCACATTTCCAGTCAAATTTGACTAAAATTCCACTTAGATTTAGTTCATTGACGCGTTTTAAATAAAATTTGACAGAAATTTCATCTGCGTTTCATTAATCGACGAGTTTCCAATCAAATTTGACTAAAAATTCCACTGGGTTTAGTTCATTGGTGTGTTTGCAATCAAATTTGACTAAAGTTTTAGTTGAGGTTTATCTTTGGCGCGTTTCTAGCAGAAATTTACTAAAATTCCACATGAGTTTTGTTTCTTGGCGTGTTTTCTATCAAATTTGACTAAAATTTCATCTGGATTTTATTCATTGGCGTGGTTCAAACAAATATGACCACAATTTCATCTGAGTTTTGTTAAATGACGCATTTTCAATCAAATGAGTAAAATTTCATCTAAATTTTTTCATTGTGTGCTTCCAATCAAATTTGGCTAAAATTTCACATGAGTTTTGTTTATTGGCGTGTTTCCAATCAAATTTAACTAAATTTTGACTTGAATTTTGTTCATTGGCGTGTTTCTAATCAAAATTTTCTAAAATTTCACCTGAATTTGGTTCATTGACGTGTTTCCAATCAAATTCGACAAAAAATTTATCTGCATTTTATTCATCGGGAGGTTTCCAATCAAATTTGACTAAAATTTCTCATGGGTTCAGTTCATTGGCATGTTTCCAATCAAATTTGACTCAAATTTAAATTCGATTTCGTTCATTAGCGGGATTCAAGTCAAATTTGAACTAAATTCCACTTAGGTTTAGTTCATTGGCGCATTTTAAATAAAATTTGATAGAAATTTCGTCTGCGTTTCATTAATCAGTGGGTTTCCAATCAAATTTGACTAAAATTTCTATTGGGTTTAGTTCATCGGTGTCTTTGTAATCAAATTTGACTAAATTCTCAATTAAGGTTTATGTTTGGTGCGTTTCCTGCAGAATTTTACTAAAATTCCAAATGGGTTAGTTCTTTGGCGCATTTCCAATCAAATTTGACAAAAATTTCATCTGTATTTTCTTCATTGGTCCGCTTCAAATCAAATATGACTACAATTTCATCTGAGTCTTGTTAAACGATGCATTTCCCGTTAAATTTGGGTAAAATTTCATTTGGATTTTGTTCGTTGGTGCTCTTCCAATCAAATTTGACTGAAATTTCGCATGGATTAAGTTCATTGGCGCCTTTTCAGTCAAATTTGACTGAAATTTCACCCGAGTTTTGTTCATTGGTGTGTTTTTAATCAAACTTGACTATAATTTCTCCTGGGTATCGTTCATTGGCGCCTTTCCAATCAAATTTGACAAAAATTTCATCGGCATTTTATTCATCAACGGGTTTCCAATCAGATTTGACTAAAATTTCTCATGTGTTTAGGTTATTGGTGCGTTTCCAATCAAATTTGGCTTAAATTTAAATTTGATTTTGTTCATTAGAGGCTTTCCAATCAAATTTGACTAAAATTCCGCTTAGGTTTAGTTCATTCGCAAGTTTCTAATCAAATTTGACTAAATTTTAACTAAAATTTGACATGGGTTTAGCTCTTTGGCGTGTTTCCAATCAAATTTAACTAAAATTTCGTCTGAATTTTGTTCATCGACCCTTTTCAAATAAAATACGACTACAATTTCATCTGAGTTTTGTTAAATTGTGCATTTTAAATCAAATTTAAGCAAAATTTCATCTGAATTTTGTTCATCGGTTCACTTCCAATCAAATTTGAAGAAAATTTCAAATGGGTTTAGTTCATGGGCGCGTTACCAATCAAATTTTACTAAAATTTCACCTGAGTTTTGTTCATTGGCGTGTTTCTAATCAAATTTGAATAAAATTTCACTTGAGTTTATTTCATTGGCGCATTTCCAATCAAATTCGACAAAAATTTCATCTGTGTTTTGTTCATCGGGGGGTTTCCAAACAAATTTGACTAGATTTTCTCATGGGCTCAGTTCGTTGGCATGTTTCAAATCAAATTTGACTCAAATTTAAATTTGATTTTATTCATTGGCAGATTTGCAATCAAATTTGACTAAAATTCTGCTTACGTTTAGTTCATTGGCGCGTTTTCAATAAAATTTGACAAAAATTTCGTTTGTATTTTGTTCACCAGTGGGTTTCCAATCAAATTTGATAAAAGTTTTGTCGGGGTTTAGTTCATTGGCGTGTTTGTAATCAAATTTGACTAAATTTTCTGTTGAATTTTATCATTGCCGCGTTTCAAATATAATTTTACTAAAATTTCACATGGGTTTAGTTCTTTGGTGGGTTTCCAATCAAATTTGACTAAAATTTCGTCTGAATTTTGTCCGTTGGTGCACTTCTAACCAAATATGACTACAGTTTCGTCTAAATTTTGTTAAATCGCATGTTTTAAATCAAATTTGAGTAAAATTTCATTTGTATTTTGTTTATTGGTGTGCTTCCAATCAAATTTGACTAAAATTTCAAATGAGTTTTGTTCATTGGCGCGTTTCCAATCAAATTTGACTAAAATTTTACCTGGATTTTGTCCATTGGCGTGTTTCTAATCAAATTTGACTAAAATTTCATCTGAGTTTGGTTCTTGGTGCGTTTCCAATCAAATTCGACAAAAAATTCATCTACATTTTGTTCATCAGGCGTTTCAATCAAATATGACTAAAATTTCTCTTGGGTTGAATTTTTTAGCACGTTTCTAATCAAATTTGACTCAAATTAAAAGTTGATTTTGTTCATTAGTGGGTTTTCATCCAAATTTGATTAAAATTCCTCTTAGTTTTTGTTCATTGGTGCATTTGGAATAAAATTTGACAAAAATTTCATCTGTCTTTTTTTCATTGGTGGGTTTCTAATCAAATTTGACAAAATTTCGCCTAGATTTAGTTCATTGGCATATTTGTATTCAAATTTGATTAAATTTTCTATCGAGTTTTATCATTGGCACATTTCCAATAGAAATTTACTAAAATTTCACATGGGTTTAGTTTTTTAGCACGTTTCCAATCAAATTTGACGAAGCTTTCGTCTGGATTTTGTTCGTTGACGTGCTTCTAAGCAAATATGACTACAATTTAGTCTAAATTTTGTTAAATTACGCGTTTTAAACAAATTTGAGTAAAATTTCATCTGGATTTTGTTCATTGGGGCGCTTACAATCAAATTTAACTAAAATTTCAAATGGGTTTTGTTCATTAGGACGTTTCCAATCTAATTTGACTAAAATTTTACCTGGTGTTTGTTCATTGGCATGTTTTAATCAAATTTGACAAAAATTTCATCTGAATTTGGTTCATTGGTGCGTTTCCAATCAAATTCGACAAAATTTTCATCTACATTTTGTTCATCAGGGGGTTTCCAATCAAATTTGACTAAAATTTCTCATGGGTTCAATTCATTAGCACGTTTTTAATCAAATTTGACTCAAATTTAAATTTGATTTTGTTCATTAGCGGGTTTTCAGTCAAATTTCACTAAAACTCCGCTTAGGATTAGTTCATTGGCGCATTTTCAATAAAATTTGACAAAAATTTCATCTGCGTTTTGTTCATTGACGGGTTTCTAATCATATTTAATAAAAAATTTTCCTGGGATTAGTTCATTGGTGTGTTTTGTAATCAAATTTGACTAAATTTTCAGTTGAGTTTTATCATTAGCGCATTTCCAATAGAATTTTACTAAAATTTTGCATTGGTTTAGTTCTTTAGTGTGTTTCCTATCAAATTTGACTAAAATTTCGTCTGGCTTTTATTCATTGGCACACGTCAACGAAAATAAGACTGCATTTTCATCTGATTTTTGTTAAGTGGCACATTTTAAATGAAATTTGAGTAAAATTTCATCTGAATTTTGTTCATTGGTGCGCTTCCAATCAAATTAAATAATTTTTCACATGGGTTTAGTTCATTGGCGCGTTTCCAATCATATTTGACTAAAATTTCACCTGAATTTTGTTCATTTGCTTGTTTCTAAAAGAATTTCACTAAAACTTCACCTGAGTTTGGTTTATTGGTGCGTTCCCAATCAAATTTGCCAAAAATTTCATTCGTGTTTTGTTCATCGGCGGGTTTCCAATCAAATTTGATTAAAATTTCTTATTAGTTTAGTTCATTGGCACATTTCAAATCAAATTTGACTCCCAGTTCGGTTGAGTTCATTGCTGTGTTTTCAATCAAATTTGACTAAAATTTCATCTGTGTTTCATTCATCGACGGGTTTCTAATCAAATTTGACTAAAATTTCACCTGGTTTAGATCATTTGCGTGTTTCTACTCAAATTTGACTAAATTTTCAATTGAGTTTTATCATTGGCATGTTTCCAATAGAATTTTACCAAAATTTCACAAGGGTCTAGTTCTTTGGCACGTTTCCAATAAAATTTTAGAATTTCGTATGGATTTTGTACATTGGTGCTCTTCAAACAAAATATGACTAGAACATCATTTGTGTTATGTTAAATGGCATATTTTATATCAAATTTGAATAAAATTTTTAGGTCATCGGCGCATTTCCAATCATATTGACTAAATTTCACATCGGTTTAGGTCATTGGTGCGTTTCCAATCATATTTGACTAAAATTTCACCTGGATTTTGTTCATTCGAATTTTTCTAATCAAATTTCTCTAAAACTTCACCTGAGTTTGGTTCATTGGCACGTTCCCAATCAAATTTGATAAAAATTCCATCTGTGTTTCGTTCATCGACGGGTTTCTAATCAAATTTGACTAAAATTTCACCTGGTTTATATCATTGGCATGTTTTTACTCAAATTTGACTAAATTTTCAGTTGAGTTTTATCATTGGCATGTTTCCAATATAATTTTACCAAAATTTCACAAGGGTCTAGTTCTTTGGCATGTTTCCAATAAAATTTTAGAATTTCGTATGGATTTTGTACATTGGTGCTCTTCAAACCAAATATGACTAGAACATCATTTGTGTTATGTTAAATGGCATATTTTATATCAAATTTGAATAAAATTTTTAGGTCATCGGCGTGTTTCCAATCATATTGACTAAATTTCACATCGGTTTAGGTCATTGGTGCGTTTCCAATCATATTTGACTAAAATTTCACCTGGGTTTTGTTAATTCGAATTTTTCTAATCAAATTTCTCTAAAACTTCACCTGAGTTTGGTTCATTGGCACGTTCCCAATCAAATTTGACAAAAATTCCATCCGTATTTTGTTCATCGGCGGGTTTCCAATCAAATTTGACTAAAATTTTTTATGGGTTCAGTTCATTGACGCATTTCCAATCAAATTTGGCTGAAACTTAAATTTGATTTTGATGTGAACCCCATAGCAACGTTGACTACGAAACCCACAACGAGATTGACGAACCCAAGAAAGCCAAATTAATCCAAGATTTTAGGATTAACCCAAAAGAAAGTCGAACCAAAAAAACCCAACAAGAACGACGCCTGAAAGATCCCTTGATCACTCAATCCAAGAATTAAATCCGGTTGTTTGAACGCCACAAGTTAATACTTGATAAGTTCGAAGTTGTTCCATTTTGAGTCCCGAACATGGTTCCATCAATGGTTTCTTGAACGAGCAATCCCATCGCTTGTTTCACTTGCTTTGTCCTTGATCGCGTCATTGGTCCTCTGTCGATTATCAATGGATCTCGTCTCGCACTCGCCTTCATCGGGCTCGACTCCTGGATCATATCAGATTTTGTTCATTAGCGGGTCTCCAGTCAAATTTGACTAAAATTCTGCTCAGATTTAGTTCATTGGCGCGTTTTCTATTAAATTTGACCAAAATTTCACCAGCCTTTTGTTCAACAGCGGGTTTCCAATCAAATTTGACTAAAATTTCTCATGGTTCAGTTCATTGGCACATTTCAAATCAAATTTAACTCCCGTTTAGGTTTAGTTCGTTGCCGTGTTTTCAATCAAATTTAACTAAAATTTCATCTGCGTTTCGTTCATCGATGGGTTTCCAATCAAATTTGACTAAAATTTCACTTGAATTTAGTTCATTGGCGTGTTTCTAACCAAATTTGACTAATATTCGGTTGAGTTTTATCATTGGCGTGTTTCCAATAGAATTTTACAAAAATTTCACATGGGTTTAGTTCTTTGTAGTGTTTCCAATCAAAATTGACCAAAATTTCATCTGGATTTTGTTCATTGGCATGCTTCAGATCAAATTTGACTGCAATTTAATCTCAATTTTGTCAAATGGTGCATTTCCAATCAAATTTGACTAAAATTTTTCCTGAATATGGTTCATTGACACGTTTTCAATTAAATTTAGCTCAAATTTAAACTTGATTTTGTTCATTAGCATGTTTCTAGTCAAATTTACCTAAAATTCTGCTAGGTTTAGTTCATCTACATGTTTTAAATTAAATTTGACTAAATTTTCAGTTGAGTTTTATCATTGGCGTGTTTCCAAAAAAGTTTTACTAAAATTTCACATGAGTTTAGTTCTTTGGCGCATTTTCAATCAAACTTGACTGAAATTTAAATTTGATTTTGTTCATTAGCGGGTCTCCAGTCAAATTTGCCTAAAATTCTGCTTAGATTTAGTTCATTAGCGCGTTTTCAATTAAATTTGACTAAAATTTCACCTGTGTTTTGTTTATCAGTGGGTTTCCCATCAAATTTGACTAAAATCTCACTTGGATTTAGTTCATTGGCGTGTTTCTAATCAAATTTTGACTAAATTTTTAGTTTAGTTTTATCATTGGTGCGTTTCCAATAGAATTTTACTAAAATTTCACATGGGTTTAGCTCTTTTGTGTGTTTCTAATCAAATTTGACTAAAATTTCGTTTGGATTTTGTTCATTGGCGCGTTTCAAATCAAGTTTGACGACAATTTCATCTCAGTTTTGTCAAATGGCGTATTTTCAATCAAATTTGACTAAAATTTCACCTCAATTTGGTTCATTGGTGCGTTTTCAATAAAATTTGACTAAAATTTCTCATGGGTTTAGTTCATTGGTTTGTTTTAAATCAAATTTGGCTCAAATTTAAATTTGACTTTGTTAATTAGTGTGTTTCCAGTCAAATTTAACTAAAATTTTGCTAAGGTTTAGTTCATTGGCATGTTTCAAGTCAGATTTGACTAAATTTTCAGTTGAGTTTTATCATTGGCAAGTGTCTAATAGAATTTTACTAAAATTTCACATGGGCTTAGTTCTTTGGCGCGTTACCAATCAAATTTGACTAAAATTTCTTTTGGATTTCGTTCATTGGCACGATTCCAATCAAATTTGACAAAAATTTCACCTGGCTCTAGTTCACTGACTTGTTTCTAATCAAATTTGACTAAAATTTCACTTGAATTTAGTTCATTGGTGCATTTCCAATCAAATTTGACGAAATTTTCATCTGTATTTTGTGTGTCGAGGGGTTTCCAATCAAGTTTGACTAAAATTTCCCATGCGTTCAGTTTGTTGGCACATTTTCAATCAAATTTGACTCAAATTTAAATTTAATTTTGTTCATTAGCGGGTTTCCAGTCAAATTTGACTATAATTCCGCTTAGGTTTAGTTCATTGACACATTTTCAATCAAATTTGACTAAGATTTCATTTGTGTTTTGTACATCGATGGGTTTCCAATCAAATTTGACTAAAAATTTCACCTGGATTTAGTTCATTGGTGCGCTTAATACAAATTCATTTGTGTTTTGTTAAATGGTGCATTTAATACAAATTTGAGTAAAATTTCATCTGAATTTTGTTCATATTTTCGCTTCTAATCAAATTGACTAAAATTTTATATGGGTTTAGTTCATTGGTGCGTTTCCATTCATATTTAACTAAAATTTCACCTGGATTTTGTTCATTCGCATGTTTCTAATCAAATTTCACTAAAACTTCACCTGATTTTGGTTCATTGGCCCGTTCCCAATCAAATTTGATAAAAATTTCATCCGTGTTTTGTTCATTGGCGGCTTTCCAATCAAATTTGACTAAAATTTCTAATTGATTTAGTTTATTGGCGCGTTTCCAATCAAATTTAACTGAAATTTAAAATGGATTTCATTCATTAGCGGGTCTCCAATTAAATATGACAAAAATTCCTCTTAGATTTAGTTCATCAGCGCGTCTTCAATCAAATTTGACTAAAGTTTCACCTACGTTTTGTTCATCGGTAGGTTTCCAATCAAATTTGACTAAAATTTCACCTAGTTTAGTTCATTGGCGTGTTTGTAATCAAATTTGATTGAAATTTTAGTTGAGTTTTATCATTGGCACGTTTCCAATAGAATTTTACTAAAATTTCACATGGGTTTAGTTCTTTGGTGCGTTTCCAAAATCAAATTTGACTAAAATTTCATCTGAATTTTGTTCATTGGGGCATTCGAAATCAAATATGACTTCAATTTCGTTTGAGTTTTGTTAAATGGTGCATTTTAAATCAAATTTAAGCAAAATTTCATCTGAATTTTGTTCATCAGTGCGCTTCCAATCAAATTTGACAAAAATTTCAAAAGGGGTTAGTTCATTGGCACATTTTCGATCAAATTTTGCCTATAATTTCACTTGAATTTTATTCATTGGCGTCTTTCTAGTCAAATTTTTCTAAAATTTCACTTGAGTTTATTTCATTGGCGCGTTTTCAATCAAATTTGAAAAAAATTTCACCTGCATTTTATTCATCGGGGCATTTCCAGTCAAATTTGACTAAAATTTCTCATGGGTTCAGTTCATTGGCACATTTCAAATCAAATTTGACTCCCATTTTGGTTGAGTCCATTGTTGTGTTTTCAATCAAATTTGACTAAAATTTCATCTGCATTTCGTTCATCGGCTGGGTTTCCAATCAAATTTGACTAAATTTTCAGTTGAGTTTTATCATTGGCGCGTTTTCAATAGAATTTTACCAAAACTTCACACGGGTTTAGTTCTTTGGCGTGTTTCTAATCAAATTTGAGAATTTCGTATAGATTTTGTACATTGGCGCTCTTCAAAACAAGTATGACTACAACTTCATTTGTGTTTTGTTAAATGGTGTATTTTATATCAAATTTAAGGAAAATTTATCTAGATTTTTTTCATTGGTGCGCTTCCAATCAAATTGTCTAAAATTTCACATAGGTTTAGGTCATTGGCGCATTTCCAATCATATTTGACTAAAATTTCACCTTGATTTTGTTCATTCGTTTGTTTCTAATCAAATTTCTCAAAAACTTCACTTGAGTTTGGTTCATTGGCACGTTCCCAACCAAATTTGACAAAAATTCCATCTGCATTTCGTTCATCGACGGGTTTCCAATCAAATTTGACTAAAATTTCTTATGTGTTTAGTTCATTGGGGCATTTTCAGTCAAATTTGACTGAAATTTAAATTTGATTTTGTTCATTAGCGGGTCTCTAGTCAAATTTGACTAAAATTCTGCTAAAATTTAATTCATTGGCGCATTTTCAATTAAATTTGACTAAAATTTCGGCTACCTTTTGTTTGTCAGCGGGTTTCCAATCAAATTTGACTAAAATTTCACCTGGTTTAGTTCGTTGGTGTGTTTGTTATCAAATTTGACTAAATTTTCAATTGAGTTTTATCATTGGCAAGTTTCTTGTAGAATTTTACTAAAATTTCACATGGGTTTAGTCTTTGGCACGTATCCAATCAAATTTAACTAAAAATTCATCAAGATTTCATTCATTAGCTCCTTTCAAATCAAATATGACTACAATTTCATCTTAGTTTTGTTAAATGGTGCGTTTTAAATCAAATTTAAGCAAAATTTCATCTAAATTTTGTTCATTGGTGTGCTTCCAATCAAATTTGACGAAAATTTCAAATGGGTTTAGTTCATTGGCACGTTTCAAATTAAATTCGACAAAAATCTCACCTGCATTATGTTCATCGGGCGTTTCGAATCAAATTTGACTACAATTTCTCATGGTTCAGTTCATTGCCCCATTTCAAGTCAAATTTGACTCCTGTTTAGGTTTAGTTCATTGCCGTGTTTTCAATCAAATTTGACTAAAATTTCATCTATGGTTCGTTCATTGGTGGGTTTCCAATGAAATTTGAATAAAATTTCATTTGAATTTAGTTCATTGGCGTGTTTCTAATCAAATTTAACTAAATTTTCTGTTGAGTTTTATCATTGGCGTGTTTCCAATAGAATTTTACTAAAATTTCACATGGGTTTAGTTGTTTGGCATGTTTCCAATCAAATTTGACTAAAATTTCGTCTGAATTTTGTTCATTGGCGCGCTTCAAATCAAATTTGACTACAATTTCATCTTAGTTTTGTCAAATGGTACGTTTTCAATCAAATTTGACTAAAATTTCGTCTGAATTTTGTTCATTGGCGCGCTTCAAATCAAATTTGACTACAATTTCATCTTAGTTTTGTCAAATGGTACGTTTTCAATCAAATTTGACTAAAATTTTACCCGAATATGGTTCATTGGCGTGTTTTCAATCAAATTTGGCTCAAAATTTAATTTGATTTTGTTCATTAGTGCGTTTCTAGTCAAATTTGACTAAAATTCCGCTTAGGTTTAGTTCATTTGCGTGTTTCAAATAAAATTTGACTAAATTTTCAGTTGAGTTTTATCATTGGCGTGTTTCCAATAAAATTTTACTAAAATTTCACATGGGTTTAGTTCTTTGGCGCGTTTCCATTAAAATTTGACTGAAATTTAAATTTGATTTTGTTCATTAGCAGGTCTCCAGTCAAATTTTACTAAAATTCTGCTTAGATTTAGTTCATTGGCGCGTTTTCAATTAAATTTGACTAAAATTTCACCTACGTTTTGTTCATCAGCGGGTTTCAACTCAAATTTGACTGAAATTTCACATGGGTTTAGTTCTTTGGCATGTTTCCAATCAAATTTAAGTAAAATTTCTTCTGGATTTTGTTCATTGGCGCGCTTCAAATCAAATTTGACTACAATTTCATCTCAGTTTTGTCAAATGGTACATTTTCCATCAAATTTGACTAAAATCTCACCTGAATTTTGTTCATTGGCGCGTTTTCAATAAAATTTGACTAAAATTTCATCTATGTTTTGTTAATCAGTAGGTTTCAATCAAATTTGACTAAAATTTCTCATGGGTTTAGTTTATTAGCGCGTTTTCAATCAAATTTGGCTCAAATTTAAATTCGATTTTGTTCATTAGCGTGTTTCCAGTCAAATTTGACTAAAATTTCACTTAGGTTTAGTTCATTGGCTTGTTTTCAAATCAAATTTGACTAAATTTTCGATTGATTTTTATTTTTGGCACGTGTCCAATAGAATTTTCCTAAAATTTCGCATAGGTTTTATTCTTTGGCACGTTTCCAATCAAATTTGACTAAAATTTCTTCTGAATTTCGTTCGTTGGCGCGCTACAAATCAAATATGACTACAATTTCAGCTAAGCTTGTTAAATGGCACGTTTTTAATCAAATTTGAGAAAAATGTCATCTGGATTTTGTTCATTGGTGCGATTCCAATCAAATTTGACAAAAAATTCACGTGGGTTTAGTTCGTTGGTGTGTTTCCCCATCAATCTTGACAAAAATTTCACCTGGGTTTTGTTCACTGGCATATTTCTAATCAAATTTGACTAAAATTTTACCTGAATTTGGTTCATTTGCACGTCTCCAATCAAATTTGACGAAAATTTCATTTGCATTTTGTGTGTCAAAAGGTTTCTAATCAAATTTGACTAAAATTTCTCATGGGTTCAGTTTATTAGCACATTTCCAATCAAGTTTGACTCAAATTTAAATTTGATTTTGTTCATTGGCGGGTTTCCAGACAAATTTGACAATAATTCCGCTTAAGTTTATTTCATTGGCGCATTTTCAATCAAATTTGACTAAGATTTTATTTGTGATTTGTACATCGATGGGTTTCTAATCAAATTTGACTAAAATTTCGCCTGGATTTAGTTCATTGGTGTGTTTCAAACCAAATATGACTACAATTTCATTTGTGTTTTGTTAAATGGTGCATTTTATATCAAATTTGAGTAAAATTTCTTCTGAATTTTGTTCATTGGTGCACTTCCAATCAAATTGACTAAAATTTCACATGGGTTTAGTTCAATGACGCATTTCCAATAATATTTGACTAAAATTCCACCTGGATTTTGTTCACTCCCATGTTTCTAATCAAATTTAACTAAAACTTCATCTGAGTTTGGTTCATTGGTGCGTTCCCAATCAAATTTGACAAAAATTTCATCTTTGTTTTGTTCATCGGGGGGTTTCCAATCATATTTGACTAAAATTTCTTATTAGTTTAGTTCATTGGCGAGTTTCTATAGTTCATAGCCGAGAAAAATAAAATGGAATTATGCTATTATTTTGTGATGATCTAGCACCACCAGCCTAACCTATTTTAGAAACGACCTATGGAAGCTCAACCCATGTAAGATTACGAAAGCTCAAGTCATAAGTTAATTAAAAGCCCAGCAATTTAAGAGATTAAGTTTAAATAAAATTGATTACAAAGATTTAATGAATAACAGGATTGCCACAATGATCATCCACATGGTATTTCTTATAGGCAACCCAGGTTCAAATCACCATATAGATGATTTTATAAAACTTTCATATGAATTATTTTTTTGGCTTGAGATTTTTCAAATTCTTAATTAAAGACTAAGTTTAATAAATTTAATGATAATACAACCCCCCACTTAATTTTTCATTAAAAAGAAAGGTTATAGAAGTGGAAGGTCACTTTTTCACTACACTCCTCTTCAAATCCGAATTTCATCTCATTTTCTCTCAAAAAAATATATGTCATATCAAGTTAAGTTTAAGGAATAACAAGGGTGAGAAGAAGGAAGGCTTTCTATACATTTTGTTCTTTTATCCAAGAAAATTAAAGGTAGGTAGAGGTGCAAGTGTTCATTCGTTTTCAAACCTGATTTTTCGATAAATGTTTGAATGAAATGGTACCTTCGGGTACAGTGCTTTGGCACTACAATAGTTTGAATGATCATTCTCTAGCTCTACGTGTTATGATAATGCTATAGTAATTGGATTTTGCCAGAAATCCATCTACGTGCGATGGTATGAATCCATAGTTCGGAATTTCTAATTTGATAACGAATTGCGCTAATGATATCTATTGAGTTTCAAACTCATGTGTTAATTCCCTTCCTACGGGTTGAATGGATTTTCCTTGGGGGGTCGATGATGGTAAAGGATGATACAACCTGTCATGGAGAAGCCGGTGATTTACATCTTTAGTTGATTTTGAGATGTTTACACTTTCTTTAAATTCGATTCTTATGAATATTGTGTGGATCTATTTTATGAACACTCATTATAAATAAATTATGTTTGAAAGTAGATATACGTCATAGGAATAAATTTACAAATCACCATATAAAAAAAAAGTTAGCGACTTAAATTTTTGATGTCTCTTCAGAAATTTCAGTTTCTGCCTCATCTTTAAAAAAATCATAACTTTTTTGTTACTTGGTATTTTTATACGAAACCAATTGGATTAGATAGCCTAATAAGTTGGATACTGAATAAAATTGGAATCATGTCAATCCAATATCGGTAAAAGGTAATATGTCACATAAAGTAAACTGTGCTGGGTGCTGTCTCTGTGTTTCAGCTTCTACCCTTGTTTTCAAAAATTCATAACTCACTCGTTACTTGGAATTTCTGAATGAAACCAATTGGATTTGATAGTCTCATGGATTAAATACTGAATAAATTTTAAATCATGTGGTTATGATGACGGTGGAATTTTTTATACGATTTTAAGTGAACTGCACCAATTTACCTTTCAACCAGCTCGCTGTTGAGTTTTGAAAAATATTTTAATACCCCACATGATGTCGACGGAAGCTAATTTTTGACTATGTCATATTATAAGGAGTTTACTACCTAAATTAAAATTTGATGAAGTTTCAAGGTCGATATCTATGAAAACAAATTTATTTTGTCAATTACTGTTTGAGACAAATACTGGAACAGCAACATTACTTTTTAAGTTTTGCCAAAATTTCATGTCAATAGTCGTTACATGCATGGAACCCATTCTAAAACATTTTTTTGAAATTGTTTTCTTTTAGAATTGAATTATTGTTTAAAAAAAAGAAAATTCTTTAATTAAATTCTAAAATTTAATCTTTATACCTTCTACTTAAAATATATTGAACTAACTTTACAGCGAAGGTACAATGGTTGAGTGACGTTTCCGTTCATGCGGGTCGGGGCGTTACAGCGTGGTATCAGAGCACGAGTTTAGTCGATTCTGTAGACTGAGTGTATTTTATTTATGAGATGAAAAAAAATGAAACATTTAAGGCACTCCATGGCATCTTGCGTCTATCAGTTGACCTCATCCGACGAACCCAAGGTATAGAATAAAATATTATGTTCCACACTATTTTTTTGAGCATGATTTTTTTTTAATAATTTAAGCTTGAATCTATGAAAATGCTTATGATGTTTTGAATGAAATATGCTGTGTACATTATATTTTTGTTTAAATATACGTGAAGAAATGATGATTGGCCATCATATTAGAACCTCAAGAGCATAATGCATAAGTTGATATCACTAATGAAGATAACACATAATTGGACACTTATGTGACAGACATGGCTAGAAATTATCAGACTGCTAGAAAGGCCACAGTTTGTATAGCAGTGTTGAACCGTAGGGCCATCATCCAGTCTTATGAGAACTATGTGACTGACCCATCTCGTCCACTTGTTGAACACGTACATCACATCTACGAGAGATGTATGGCAGCTGTAGATGCAGGACTGGAGTTCACGTATATCGAGGCTGTGAATAACCTTATACATTCACTTCTACCTCAGTGGGGAAACATGGGAGTCATTGTTAGGGATGAGATGCTAGAGGGTAACCATTCAGAGCACCCAAATACGATTGAATTTGGTATATATTGTCAGACCTTTCTAGACAGATGGAGTGAGAGTTTAGAACCCCAACCGGAGATAGTAATTGAGCCCAATAATGAGGTTGAGCTTGAGCTTGAGCCCAAACCTCAGTTTGAATCAGACCTCGAGGAAGATCCCGAATGGGAGCATGAGGATGACTTTGGGTTGGACATAGAGAATGATCATGAGCATGAACTTGAGCTACAGGTTGAGATGGACCTAGAGTCAGAGCCTGAGATAGAAGACTCCTTCGAAGATGAGGCTCCACCGAAGAAGATTCATAGGGATTAGAAATTTAGATTTCCATTTCCTTGTGATATCTTTTCCTTTATGTTTTTGGAAAAAAAAAAATTTGTCGACCTATTGTATGTCCTGATTGCAATGAGTACTATTAATAAAGGAAAACTATGATCAATTTGAGGACTACCTTATTTTTTTAAGTATTCTGGTATTGGCAAACGAAGTTAATGTGAGATATTATATCTTATCTCTAGGAAAATGTCTCGAGCAAACTAGAACAACTTGATAAGGGATCTCCTGCAAGCGGTTCAAGATCTTGGCAGGCTGAATTAAAATCCTGCTCCACCTACACCACCAACTCCTATTACTCTTCCGACTCACGCCTTGATAGTTGAGTTATTTCGAAGGCATAAGCTCCCTACCTTCGATGGAGCATCTGGTCTACTAGTAGTTGAGGAATGGCTTCGTAAGCTAGAATGAATTTTTCGACCCATAGACTGCACTAATGCCCAAAGGGTTCATTGTGTGGAGTTTATGTTTACCAGTGATGCAAGTCACTGGTGGGATTCGATGTCCCGAACTAGGACTCCGGAGCAGCAATTGGCAATAACTTGGGAACAATTCAAGGAGGAAGTGATGGACAAACATTTTCCTCAATCTCTAAGGGATTTCAAGGAGAATGAATTCCTTCAACTCAAGTAGGGTAATATGTCCCTAACGGATTACGAGCGGAAGTTTGATCAACTCGCAAGGTATGCTCCACATTTGGTTGACACGGAAATTAAGAAAACTCAAAGGTTCAAGAAAGGGTTAAACCCAGACCTAAGTATGATCCTTATGTCACATTGCTTTACGTCGTACCGTGAGATGCTGGAACGAGCTCACGCTATCTGGTATCAAAAGGCTAATGCAGAGCAACATCGTCAATTGTATAACCAGCAGGATAAAGGGCAAATTGGAAAGAGAAAGTGGAATGGTCAAGATAAAGGAAAGGGTAAAATAAGAAAGTTAATATCGGATCTAGCGCAAGTAAGGCCATGGTAGCTGCAGTAGCGCCATGCCCTAAGTGTGGTGAGCCTCATCGTGTGAATGCTTGTATGGGAAGAATGCCTATTTTTAGTGTGGCAAATCAGGACATATTGCTAGGGATTGTCCCACATTTGCTCAGAGGAAGGATGATAACAACGATCAAAACAAGAAGGGAAAAGCACGAGTTTTTACATTGACTCAAAAAGATGCAGAGGGGAACTCAACCGTAATAACAGGTATTTTACTGGTAGCTAATACACCTGCTTATATACTGTTTGATTCAGGAGCTACTCACTCTTTTGTATCAACGTCTTTCATTGCTAAATCTAGTATTACTTGTAATAAGTCAAAGAGTACACTAGAAGTTAGCCTCCCCTCAGGCAGGACATTGAACATACACAAGTTAGCTAAGTCAGTGAAATTCAATATTGAGGGAAAAACCTTAGAAGGTAGTTTGTATATGATAGATATGAAGGACTTTGATGTGATTTTGGGCATGGATTGGTTAGGATGTAATTATACGACCATTCGTTGTAGAGAAAGGGAAGTGTCTTTTCAAAAACCAGGACAAGAACAATTTTCTTTCCTTGGAATAAAGACCAAACCCCATCTCCAACTGGTTTCGGCCTTACAAGCCGAGAAAATGTTGAGAAAAGAAATATCTCAAGAGTTTCTAGTTAATATCTTTGGAGAAAAAACTGGCAACGACAAAGATTGAGGATGTACCAGTGGTACAAGAATTTATAGATGTGTTTTCAGAAGATCTATTGGTATTCCACTAGATAGACAAGTGCAATTCACAATAGATCTGGTTTCTGGAGTGACGCCAGTATCTAAAGCCCCATAAAGAATGGCCCCAAAGGAACTTCAGGAGTTGAAAATCCAGTTACAAGAATTATTAGACCTTAGTTTTATTCAACCAAGTGTATCACCATGGGGTGCATCAGTATTGTTTGTAAAGAAGAAAGATGGAAGTATGAGGATGTGTATCGACTATCGGGAGTTGAACCGTTTGACCATTAAGAATAGGTATCCTCTCCCTAGAATTGAGGATTTGTTTGATCAATTGAAAGGGGCTGAGGCATTTTCTAAGATCGATTTATGATCTGGATATCATCAATTGAAGGTTAAGGTAGATGATATACCTAAGACAGCTTTCAGA
>NW_019247803.1:68110-74577 GCF_002742605.1 Olea europaea var. sylvestris | reverse complement strand
GAAGCAACATGAGCAAAACTACCCGACGCATGATCTAGAACTTGCAGCAGTGGTTCATGCATTAAAGATATGGCGCCATTACTAATATAGCGGAAAGTGCAATATTTATACGGATCATAAGAGTCTCAAATATTTCTTCACACAGAAAGAATTGAATATGAGACAGAGATGATGGTTGGAGCTAGTGAAAGATTATGGTTGCACTATTCATTATCATCTGGGTAAGGCTAATGTTGTTGCTGATGCTCTAAGCAGAAAGTCGATGGGATAGTTGGCATCATTACCTACTATTTCGATGGAGTTGATCAAAGACTTGGAAAAGTTACAAATTGAAGTGATTACCACACCAAAACACGTCACTGCTCATTTAGCAACTTTGGTGGTTCGACCTACTCTTAGAGATCGGATCATAGAAGCACAGGATAAAGACCCATTCTTGCAGAAGATCAAGAACGAGATTGGTACTGATAAGAGAAAGGATTTTGGAATAGCTTCGGATCAGGCACTAATGTTTAAAGGAAGAATTTGCGTACCAACTGATGAAGTTTTAAGAAAGGAGATATTGGAGGAGACTCATTCCACCCCATACACCGTACATCCTAGTGGTACAAAAATGTATCGAGACCTTCGAAATACGTTTTGGTGGAGGAATATGAAAAGAAGTATAGGTTCATTTGTGGTAAAATGCATAGTATGCCAATAAGTTAAAGTGGAACATTAAAGATCGGTAGGGTTATTAAATCCATTAGACATACCTTAATGGATGTGGGAGAACATCGCAATGGACTTTATGGTAGGATTTCCAAGATCAGCAAGAGGACAGAATGCTATATGGGTAATAGTGGATCGTCTAACAAAGTTCGCTCATTTTTTTCCAGTAAAAATGTCAAACAGTCTAGATCAGCTGATGTAGTTGTACATTAGAGAGATTGTAAGATTGCATGGTGTCCCCATGTCCATTGTATCTGATAGAGATCCGAGATTTATGTCAATGTTTTGGAAGAGCTTTCAAGGAGCTATGGGAACGAAATTGAATTTCAGTACAGCATATCACCCTCAATCTGATGGTCAGTCTGAAAGGACCATTCAAACTTTGGAAGATATGCTAAGGGCTTGTGTTCTGGATCTAGGAGGCAGTTGGGAATCGTATATACCTCTGGTAGAATTTGCATATAATAACAGTTTTCAAGCAACTATTGGAATGGCACCGTATGAAGCTCTCTATGGTAGAAAATGCAGATCACCTGTTCATTGGGACGAAGTTGGAGAAAAGAGAGTTTTGGGACCGGAGATCATTGAAAGAACAGTTAAAGCCATTGATAAGATCCGTACCAGGATAAAGGCCGAGCAAGATAGACAAAAGAGCTCTGCAGATACCAGGAGAAAAGACTTAGAATTTGAAGTTGGAGAGAAAGTCTTTCTAAAGGTGGCACTAATAAAGGGTGTACTTAGGTTAGGCAAGAAAGGCAAACTACGACCTCGTTATATCGGACCTTTTGAAATACTTGACAGGGTTGGAAATGTAGCTTATCGATTGGCATTGCTACCTGAACTATCGGCAGTTCACAATGTGTTTCATGTATCGATGATCAGAAAGTATATGCATGATCCTGATCATGTGGTCAACTACCAATCCTTCGAAGTACAAAAGACTAATCTTATGAGGAATTCGCGATCAAGATACTGGATCAAAAGGTACATAAATTACGGAACAAGGAGACTCAACTGGTCAAGGTACAATGGAATAATCATGGAGTAGAAGAAGCTACTTGGGAAAGAGAAGAAGAAGTTAAAGACAAATACCCAACACTCTTTGTCCAACCATAAGGTAAATTTCGATGATGAAATTTTATTTAAGGTGCAAGGGTTGTAGTAGCCGAGAAAAATAAAATAGAATTATGCTATTATTTTGTGATGATCTAGCACCACGAGCCTAACCCATTTTAGAAATGACCTATGGAAGCTCAACCCATGTAAGATTACGAAAGCCTAAGTCATAAGTTAATTAAAAGCCCAGCAATTTAAGAGATTAAGTTTAAGTAAAATTGATTACAAAGATTTAATAAATAACTGGATTGCCACAATGGTCATCTACATGGTATTTCATATAGGCAACCCAGGTTCGAATCACCATATAGATGTTTTTATAAAACTCTCATATGAATTATTTTATGGCTTAGAGACTCTTCAAATTCTTAATTAAAGACTAAGTTTAATAAATTTAATGATAATACAACTCCCCCACTTAATTTTTCATTAAAAAGAAAGGTTATAGAAGTGGAAGGTCACTTTTTCGCTACACTCCTCTTTATATCCTAATTTCATCTCATTTTCTCTCAAAAAAAATATATTTCATATTAAGTTAAGCTTAAAGAATAACAAGGGTGAGAAGAAGGAAGGCTTTCTATACATTTTGTTCTTTTATCCAAGAAAATTCAAGGTAGGTAGAGGTGCAAGTGTTCATTCGTTTTCAAATCTGATTTTTCGATAAATGTTTGAATGAAATGGTACCTTTGGGTATGGTGCTTCGGCACTACAACAGTTTGAATGATCATTCTCTAGCTCTACGTGTTATGATAATGCTATAGTAATTGGATTTTGCCGAAAATCCATCTACGTGCTACGGTATGAATGTATAGTTCGGAATTTCTAATTTGATAACGAATTGCACCGATGATATCTATTGAGTTTCAAACTCATGGGTTAATTCCCATCCTACAAGTTGAATGGATTTTCCTTGAGGCGTAGATGATGGTAAAGGATGATGCAACATGTCATGGAGAAGCCGGTGATCTACATCTTTAGTTGATTTTGAGATGTTTACACTTTCTTTAAATTCGATTCCTATGAATATTGTGTGGATCTATTTTCCGAACACTCGTTATGAATAAATTGTGTTTGAAAGTAGATATGCGTCATAGGAATAAATTTACAAATCACCGTATAAAAAAAAAAGTCAGCGACTTAAAGTTTTGATGTCTCTTCAGAAATTTCAGTTTCTGCCTCATCTTTAAAAAAATCATAACTCTTTTGTTACTTGGTATTTTTATATGAAACCAATTGGATTAGATAGCCTAATAAGTTCAATACTGAATAAAATTAGAATCATGTCAATCCAATAATTGTAAAAGGTTATATGTCACATAAAGTAAACTATGCTGGGTGCTGTCTCTATTTTTCAGCTTCTATCCTTATTTTTAAAAATTCATAACTCACTCATTACTTAGAATTTTTGAATGAAACTAATTGGATTTGATATTCTCATGTATTAGATACTGAATAAATTTGAAATCATATGGTTTTGACATCGGTGGAATTTTATATGCCATTTTAAGTGAACTACACCGGTTTACCTTTCAACCAGGTCGCTGCTGAGTTTTGAAAAATATTTTAATACCCCACATGACGTCGACGGAAGCTAATTTTTTACTATATCATATTATAAGGAGTTTAATACCTTAGATTAAAATTTGATGAAGTTTCAAGATTGATAGCTATGAAAACAAATTTATTTTGTCAATTACTGTTTGAGACAAAAACTGGAACAGCAACAATACTTTTTAAGTTTTGCCAAAATTTCACGTCAATAGTCGTTACATGCATGGAACCCATTCTAAATACATTTTTTTGAAATTTTTTCCTTTTAGAATTGAATTATTGTTTAAAAAGAAAGAAAATTCTTAATTAAATTCTAAAATTTAATATTTATACCTTTTGCTAAAAATATATTGAATTAACTTTACGGCTAAGGTACAATGGTTGAGTGACATTTCCGTCCATGCGGGTCGGGGCGTTACAGTTTTCAATCAAATTTGACTGAAATTTAAAATAGATTTTGTTCATTAGCAGGTCTCCAGTCAAATTTGACAAAAATTCAGCTTAGATTTAGTTCATCGGCGCATTTTCAATCAAATTCGACTAAAATTTCACCCGCGTTTTGTTCATCGACGGGTTTCCAATCAAAATATGACTAAAATTTCACCCGCGTTTTGTTCATCGACGGGTTTCCAATCAAAATATGACTAAAATTTCACCTGATTTAGTTCATTGGCATGTCTATAATCAAATTTGACTTAATTTTTAGTTCAGTTTTACAATTGGCGCGTTTCCATAGAATTTTACTAAAATTTCACATGAGTTTAGTTCTTTGGTACGTTTCCAATCAAATTTGACTAATTTCGTATGGATTTTGTTCATTGGTACCTTTCAAATCAAATATGACTACAATTTCATCTGAGTTTTGTTAAATGGCACGTTTTAAACAAAATTTAAGTAAAATCATCTGAATTTGTTCATCGGTGAGCTTCCAATCAAATTTGACGAAAATTTCAAATGGGTTTAGTTCATGGGCCTTTTTCCAATCAAATTTGTCTAAAATTCCACCTGGGTTTTGTTCATTGGCTTGTTTATAATCAAATTTGACTAAGCTTTCACTTGAGTTATTTCATTGGCACGTTTCCAATTAAATTCAACAAAAATCTCATCTGCGTTTTGTTCATTGGGGGTTTCCATTCAAATTTGACTAAATTTTCTCATGGTTCAATTCATTGGTACATTTCAAATCAAATTTGACTCCCGTTTAGGTTTAGTTCATTGCCGTGTCTTCGATCAAATTTGAGTAAAATTTCATCTGTGTTTCGTTCATCGGCGGGGTTCCAGTCGAATTTGACTAAAATTTCACTTGGATTTAGTTCATTGGCGTGTTTCTAATCAAATTTGACTAAATTTTCGGTTGAGTTTTATCATTGGTATGTTTCCAATAGAATTTTAATAAAATTTCACATGGATTTAGTTTTTTGGCGTGTTTCTAATCAAATTTGACTAAAAATTCATCTGGATTTTGTTCATTGGCATCCTTCAAATCAAATTTGACTACAATTTCGTCTCAGTTTTGTCAAATGGCGCGTTTTCAATCAACTTTGACTAAAATTTTACTTGAATATGGTTTATTGGCGCGTTTTTAATCAAATTTGGCTCAAATTTAAATTTGATTTTGTTTATTAGCGGGTTTCTAGTCAAATTTGACTAAATTTTCGGTTGAATTTTATCATTGGCGTGTCTCCAAAAATTTTTTTACTGAAATTTCTCATGGGTTTAGTTCTTTAGCATGTTTCCAATCAAAGTTGACTGAAATTTAAATTTGATTTTGTTCATTAGCGAGTCTCCAGTCAAATTTGACTAAAATTCAACTTAGATTTAGTTCATCAGCGCATTTCAATCAAACTTGACTAAATTTCACCTGTGTTTTGTTCATCGGTGGATTTCCAATCAAATTTGACTAAAATTTCACCTGGTTTAGTTCATTGGTGTTTATAATAAAATTTGGCTAAATTTTCAGTTGAGTTTTATCATTGGTGTGTTTTCAACAGAATTTTATTAAAATTTCACATGGGTGCAGTTCTTTGGCGAGTTTCCAATCAAATTTTATTAAAATTTCGTTTGAATTTTGTTCATTGGCATCTTTCAAATAAAATATGACTGCAATTTCATCTGAGTTTTATTAAATGGGGCGTTTTAAATCAAATTTATGGAAATTTTCATCTGAATTTTTTTCATCGGTGGGCTTCCAATCAAATTTGACGAAAATTTCAAGTGTGTTTAGTTCGTGGGCATGTTTCCAATCAAATTTGACTAAAATTTCATCTGAGTTTTGTTCATTGGCATGTTTCTAATCAAATTTGACTAAAAATTCACTTGAGTTTATTTCATTGACACGTTTCCAATCAAATTCGACAAAAATTTCATCTGTCTTTTGTTCA
Source organism: Olea europaea var. sylvestris (assembly GCF_002742605.1). Lineage (NCBI taxonomy): Eukaryota > Viridiplantae > Streptophyta > Magnoliopsida > Lamiales > Oleaceae > Olea > Olea europaea. Next base: position 68,818 of record NW_019247803.1, on the reverse strand, counting down.
TCAGGGGGTTTCCAATCAAATTTGACTAATATTTCTCACGGGTTCAGTTCATTGGCACATTTCAAATCAAATTTGCTTTCCATTTAGGTTTAGTTCTTTACCGTCTTTTCAATCAAATTTGACTAAAATTTCATCTGCGTTTCGTTCATCGGTGGGTTCCCAATCAAATTTGACTAAAATTTCATCAGGTTTAGTTCATTGGTGTGTTTCTAATCAAATTTGACTAAATTTTCAGTTGAGTTTTCTCATTGGTGCATTTCCAATTGAATTTTACCAAAATTTCACATGGGTTTAGTTCTTTGGTGCATTTCCAATCAAATTTGAGAATTTCGTATGGATTTTGTATATTGGCGCTCATCAAACCAAATATGACAACAACTTCATTTGTGTTTTGTTAAATGGCGCGTTTTATATCAAATTTGAGTAAAATTTATCTGGATTTTATTCATTGGTATGCTTTCAATCAAATTGTCTAAAATTTCACTTGGGTTTAGGTCATTGGCGCGTTTCCAATGACTAAAATTTCACTTGGGTTTTGTTCATTCATGTGTTTCTAATCAAGTTTCTCTAAAACTTCACTTAAGTTTGGTTCATTGGCATGTTACCAATCAAATTTGACAAAAATTCCATCCGTATTTCATTCATCTGCGGGTTTCCTATAGAATTTTACTAAAATTTCACATGAGTTTAGTTCTTTGGCGTGTTTCC
>NW_019247803.1:56817-62478 GCF_002742605.1 Olea europaea var. sylvestris | reverse complement strand
AAATTTGACCACAATTTCGTCTCAGTTTTGTCAAATGGCTCGTTTTCAATCAAATTTGACTAAAATTTACATGAATATGGTTCATTGGCGCATTTTCAATCAAATTTTGCTCAAATTTAAATTTGATTTTGTTCATTAGCGTGTTTCAAGTCAAATTTGACTAAAATTCCGCTTAGATTTAGTTCATTTGTGTGTTTCAAATCAAATTGACTAAATTTTCGGTTGAGTTTTATCATTGGTTGTTTCCAATAGAATTTTACTAAAATTTCACATGGGTTTAGTTCTTTAACGCATTTCCAATCAAATTTGACTGAAATTTAAATCTGATTTTTTTCATTAGCGAGTCTCCAGTCAAATTTCACTAAAATCAGCTTAGATTTAGTTCATCGGCGCGTTTTCAATCGAACTTGACTAAAATTTCACCCGTGTTTTGTTCATCGGTGGGTTTCCAATCAAATTTGACTAAAATTTCACCTGGTTTAGTTCATTGGCGTGTTTGTAATAATATTTGACTAAATTTTCAATTAAGTTTTGTCATTGGCGTGTTTCCAATAGAATTTTATTAAAATTTCACATGGGTGCAGTTCTTTGGCGCTTTTCCAATCAAATTTCACTAAAATTTCATTTGAATTTTGTTCATTGGTGCCTTTCAAATAAAATATAACTGCAATTTCATCTAAGTTTTGTTAAATGGCACGTTTTAAATCAAATTTAAGGAAATTTTCATCTGAACTTTGTTCATTGGTGCACTTCCAATCAAAGTTGACGAAAATTTCAAATGGGTTCAGTTCATGGGTGCGTTTCCAATCAAATTTGACTAAAATTTCACCTAAGTTTTGTTCATTGGCTTGTTTCTAATCAAATTCACTTGAGTTTATTTCATTGGCACGTTTCCAATCAAATTCAACAAAAATTTCATTTGCGTTTTGTTCATTCGAGGGTTTCCAATCAAATTCAACAAAAATTTCATTTGCGTTTTGTTCATTCGAGGGTTTCCAATCAAATTTGACTAAAATTTTTCATGAGTTCAGTTCATTGACACATTTCAAATCAAATTTCAATCCCGTTTAGGTTTATTTCATTGCTGTCTTTTCAATCAAATTTGACTAAAATTTCATCTGCATTTCGTTCATCGACGGGTTTCCAATCAAATTTGACTAAAATTTCACCTGGGTTTAGTTCATTGGCGTGTTTCTCATCAAATTGGGCTAAATTTTCAGTTGCGTTTTATCATTGGCGCGTTTCCAATAGAATATTACTAAAATTTCACATTGGTTTAGTTCTTTGGTGTGTTTCCTATCAAAGTTTTTGTCTGGATTTTGTTCATCGGCATGCTTCAAATCAAATTTGACTACAATTTTTTCTCAGTTTTGTCAAATGGCTCATTTTCAATCAAATTTGACAAAAAATTCACCTGAATTTGGTTCATTGGTGCGTTTCGAATAAAATTTGACTAAAATTTCATCAACGTTTTGTTCATCAACAGGTTTCAATCAAATTTGACTAAAATTTCTTATGGGTTTAGTTCATTAGCACGTTTTCAATCAAATTTGGCTCAAATTTAAATTTAACTTTGTTCGTTAGCATGTTTCTAGTCAAATTTGACTAAATTTTCAGTTGGGTTTTAACATTGGCGCGTTTCCAATAGAATTTTAGTAATATTTCACATGGGTTTAGTTCTTTGACGTGTTTCCAATCAAATTTAACTAAAATTTCGTCTGAATTTTGTTCATTGTGCGCTACAAATCAAATATGACTAACATTTCAACTAAGTTTTGTTAAATGGCGCATTTTCAATCAAATTTGAGTAAAATTTCATCTGAATTTTTCATTTGTGTGCTTCCAATCAAATTTGACAAAAATTTCACGTGGGTTTAGTTCATTGGCTCGTTTCCAATCAAATTTGACTAAAATTTCACCTGGATATGGTTCTTTGCATGTTTATAATCAAATTTGACTAAATTTTCAGTTGAGTTTTATCATTGGGGCATTTCCAATAGAAATTTACCAAAATTTTGCATGGGTTTAGTTATTTGGCACGTTTTCAATCAAATTTGGCTTAAATTTAAATTTGATTTTGTTCGTTAGCGTGTTTCCAGCCAAATTTGACTAAAATTCAACTTAGGTTTAGTTCATTGACGTGTTTCAAAACAAATTTGACTAAATTTTTAGTTGAGTTTTATCAGTGGCGCATTTCCAATAGTATTTTACTAAAATTTCACATGGATTTAGTTCTTTGACGCGTTTCCAATCAAATTTGACTAAAATTTCATCTGGATTTTGTTAATTGGCACACTACAAATCAAATATGACTACAATTTCATCTAAATTTTGTTAAATGGTGCATTTTCAATCAAATTTAAGTAAAATTTCATTTGGATTTTGTTCATTGGTACGCTTCCAATCAAATTTGACAAAAATTTCACGTGGGCTTAGTTAATTGGCACGTTTTCAATTAAATTTGACTAAAATTTTACTTGGGTTTTGTTCATTGGCATGTTTTTAATCAAATTTAGCTAAAATTTCAACTAAATTTGGTTCATTTGCTCGTTTCCAATCAAATTTGATGAAAATTTCATCTGTGTTTTGTGCGTCGACAGGTTTCCAATCAAATTTGACTAAGATTTCTCATGGTTTAGTTCATTGGTATATTTTCAATAAAATTTGACTCAAATTTAAATTTGATTTTGTTTATTAGCAGGTTTCCAGTCAAATTTGACTAAAATTCCGCTTAGGTTTAGTTCATTGGCATATTTTCAATCAAATTTGACTAAGATTTCGTTGGTGTTTTGTTCATCGGTGGGTTTCCAATCAAATTTGACTGAAATTTCACCTGAATTTAGTTCATTGGCGTGTTTATAATCAAATTTGACTAAATTTTAAGTTGAGTTTTATCATCGACGCGTTTCCAATCAAATTCGACAAAAAATTCATCTACGTTTTGTTCATTGGGGGTTTCAAATCAAATTCGGCTAAAATTTCTCATGGGTTCAGTTCACTGACACATTTCAAATCAAATTTGACTCCCGCTTAGGTTTAGTTCATTGTCGGGTTTTCAATTAACTTTGACAAAAATTTCATCTGCGTTTCAATCATCGAAGTGTTTCCAACCAAATTTGACTAAAATTTCACCTGGATTTAGTTCGTTGGCATGTTATAACCAAATTTGACTATAATTTCAGTTGGGTTTTATCATTGGCGCATTTCCAATAGAATTTTACAAAAATTTTGCATGGGTTTAGTTCTTTGGCGTGTTTCCAATCACATTTGACTAAAATTTTGTATGGATTTTGTACATTGGCATATGTCAAACCAAATAGGACTACAATTTCATTTGTATTTTTGTGTAAATGGTGCATTTTATATCAAATTTGAGTAAAATTTCATCTGTATTTTGTTCATTGGTGCGCTACCAATCAAATTGACTAAAATTTCAAATGGTTTAGTTCATTGGTACGTTACCAATCATATTTGACTAAAATTTCACCTGGGTTTTGTTCATTTGTGTGTCTCTAATCAAATTTCATCAAAACTTCACCTAAGTTTGGTTCATTGGGGCGTTCCCAATCAAATTTGATAAAAATTTCATTCGTGTTTTGTTCATCGGCGGGTTTTCAATCAAATTTGACTAAAATTTCTTATGGGCTTAGTTCATTCCAATCAAATTTGACTAAAATTTAAATTTGATTTTGTCCATTAGCGGGTCTCAAGTCAAATTTGACTAAAATTCTGCTTAGATTTAGTTCATCGGCTAGTTTTCAATCAAATTTGACTAAANTTAAAATCAAATTTGACTCCCGCTTAGGTTTAGTTCATTGCCATGTTTTCAATTAAATTTGACTAAAATTTCATCTACATTTCATTCATCGGCGTGTTTCCAATCAAATTTGACTAAAATTTCACATAAGTTAGTTCATTGGCGTGTTTGTAATCAAATTTGACTAAATTTTCAGTTGACATTTATCATTGGCTCGTTTCCACTAGAATTTTACTAAAATTTCACATGGGTTTAGTTCTTTGGCACGTCTCTAATCAAATTTGACTAAAATTTCACATAAGTTAGTTCATTGGCGTGTTTGTAATCAAATTTTACTAAAATTTCACATGGGTTTAGTTCTTTGGCACGTCTCTAATCAAATTTGACTAAAATTTCATCTAGATTTTGTTCATTGGCGCGCGTTAAATCAAATTGGGGTACAATTTCATTGGAAATTTGTTCATTAGTGTGCTTCCAATCAAATTTGACTAAAATTTCACATGAGTTTGGTTCATTGGTGTGTTTCCAATTAAATTTGACTAAAATTTCACACGAGTTTTGGTTTATTGGCGTTTTTCTAACCAAATTTGACTAAAATTTCACCTCATTTTGGTTCATTGGCGCATTTTCAATCAAATTTTGACAAAAATTTCATCCGCATTTTGTTCATTGGCAGGTTTCCAATCAAGTTTGAGTAAAATATCAAATAGGTTTAGTTCATTGGCGCGTTTCCAATCAAATTTGAATAAAATATCAAAGAGGTTTAGTTCATTAGCGCATTTCCAATCGAATTTGAGTCAAATTTAAATTTGATTTTTTTCATTAGCGGGTCCCCAGTCAAATTTGACTAAGATTCCGCTTAGGTTTATTTCATTGCCATGTTTTCAATTGAATTTGACAAAAGTTTCATCTACATTTTGTTTATCGGCGGGTTTCCAATAAAATTTGACAAAAATTTCACCTGGATTTAGTTTATTGGCATGTTTATAATCAAATTTGACTAAATTTTTTGTTGAGTTTTAACATTGGTGAGCTTTAGTTGAATTTTACTAAATTTTCACATGGGTTTAGTTCTTTGGCGCATTTCCAATCAAATTTGACCGAAAATTCGTCTGGATTTTGTTCATTGGCTAGCCTCAAATCAAATATGACTACAATTTCATCTGAGTTTTGTCAAATGGCACGTTTTCAATCAAATTTGAGCAAAATTTCATCTGAATTTCGTTCATTGGTGCGCTTCCAATCAAATTTGACTAAAATTTCACCTGAGTTTTGTTCATTGGCGTGTTTCTAATCAAATTTGAAAATTTCACATGGGCTTGGTTCATTGGTACATTTCCAATCAAATTTGACAAAAAATTCATCTGCATTTTGTACATCAACAGGTTTCCAATTAAAATAGACTAAAATTTCTCATAAGTTTAGTTCATTGGCGCGTTTCCAATCAAAGTTGGCTCAAATTTAAATTGGACTTTGTTCATTAGCAGATTGCCAATCAAATTTGACTAAAATTTTGCTTAGGTTTAGTTCATTGGCGTGTTTTTAATCAAATTTAACCAAATTTTGGGTTAAGTTTTATCATTGGCTCGTTTCTAATAGAATTTTACTAAAATTTCACATGGGTTTAGTTCTTTGGCGCGTTTCCAATCAAATTTGACTAAAATTTCGTCTGGATTTTGTTCATTGGTGCACTTCAAATCAAATTTGACTGTAATTTCATCTGAGTTTTGTTAAATGGCATGTATTCAATCAAATTTGAGTAAAAATTTCATCTGAATTTTGTTCATTGGCACGCTTCCGATCAAATTTGATTGAAATTTCAAATGGGTTTAGTTCATTGGGGCGTTTCCAATCAAATTTGACTAAAATTTAATATGAATTTTGTTCAATGGGGTTTTCTAATC
>NW_019247803.1:48456-54651 GCF_002742605.1 Olea europaea var. sylvestris | reverse complement strand
TTCATTGGTGCGCTTCCAATCAAATTTGAGTAAAATTTCACATGTGTCTAGTTCATTAGCTCGTTTCCAACCAAATTTGACTAAAATTTCACCTGATTTTGTTCATTGGCCTATCTCTAATCAAATTTGATTTAAAATTTCACCTTAGTTTGGTTCATTAGTGCGTTTCCAATCAAATTTGACAAAAAATTCATTTGCATTTTGTTCATTGATGGGTTTCCAATCAAATTTGACTCAAATTTAAATTTGATTTTGTTTCATTTGCAGGTTTCTAGTCAAATTTGACTAAATTTCTGCTTAGATTTAGTTCATTGGCGTATTTCTAATCAAATTTGACTAAATTTTGAGTTAAGTTTTATCACTGGCGCGTTTCCAATAGAATTTTATAAAATTTCACATGGGATTTGTTCTTTGGCGTGTTTTCAATCTAATTTGACTAAAATTTCGTCTGAATTTTTTTCGCTGGCGCTTCAAACCAAATGTGACTACAATTTCATCCAAATTTTGTTAAATGGTGCACTTTAAATCAAATTTGAGAAAAATTTCATCTAGATTTTGTTCAATGGTGCATTTCCATTCAAATTTGACTAAAATTTCACCTGGATTTTGTTTATTAGCTTGTTTCTAATGAAATTTGACTAAAATTTTACCTGACTTTTGTTCATTGGTTCCAATCAAATTCGACTAAAAGTTCATCTATGTTTTGTTTACCGAGGTTTTTTTTACTAAAATTTCTCATGGGTTTAGTTCATTGGCACATTTTCAATAAAATTTGACTTTGTTCATTAGCGGCTTTATAGTGAAATTTGACTAAAATTCCGCTTAGGTTTAGTTTGTTAGCGCGTTTTCAATAAAATTCGACAAAAAATTCATCTATTTTTTGTTCATCAGCGGGTTTCCAATCAAATTTGACAAAAAAATTCACCTGCGTTTTGTTCATCGATGGGTTTCAAATCAAATTTGACTAAAATTTCTTATGGGTTTAGTTCATTAACGCATTTTCAATCAAATTTGATGCAAATTTAAATTTGATTTTGTTCAATAGCGGATCTTCAGTCAACTTTGACAAAAATTTCACTTAAATTTAGTTCATTGGCGTGTTTTCAATCCAATTTGAATAAAATTTCATCTGCATTTTTTCATCGACGGGTTTCCAATCAAATTTGACTAAAATTTCATCTGCGTTTAGTTCATGGGCTTTTTTTTCAGTTGAATTTTATCATTGGCGTGTTTATAATAGAATTTTACTAAAATTTCACATGGGTTTAGTTCTTTGGCATGTTTCCAATCAAATTTGAATAAATTTCATCTAGATTTTGTTCTCTTCAAACTAATTAAATGGCGTGTTTTAAATCAAATTTGAGTAAAATGCCATCTGGATTTTATTCATTGGTGCGCTTCCAATCAAATTTGACTAGAATTTCAAATAGGTTTAGTTCCTTGGCGCGTTTCCAATAAAATTTGACTACAATTTCACCTAGGTTTTGTTCATTGGCGTGTTTCTAATCAAATTTGACTAAACTTTCACTTGATTTTGGTTCATTGGCGCGCTTCCAATCAAATTCGACAAAAATTTCATCTGCATTTTGTTTATCGAGGGTTTTTTTGACTAAAATTTCTAATGGGTTCAGTTCATTAGCACGTTCCCAATCAAATTTGACTCACATTTAAATTTGTTTTTCATCATTAGTAGGTTTCCAGTCAAAATTGACAAAAATTTCGCTTATGTTTCGTTCATTGGTGCGTTTTCAATAAAATTTGACAAAAATTTTATCTGCGTTTTGTTCATCGGCGAGTTTCTAATCAAATTTGACTAAAATTTCACCTTAGTCTAGTACGTTGGCGTGTTTGTAATCAAATTTGACTAATTTTCAGTTGAGTTTTATCATTGGTACATTCTCAATAGAATTTTACTAAAATTTCACATGGGGTTAGTTTTTGGCGCATTCCAATCAAATTTGAATGAAATTTCGTCTAAAATTTGTTCATTGGTGTGCTTCAAAGCAAATATGACTACAATTTTTATCTGAATTTTGTTAAATAGTATGTTTTAAATCAAATTTGAGAAAAATTTAATCTAGATTTTGTACATTGGTGCACTTCAAATCGAATTTGACCAAAATTTCACATGGATTGGGTTCATTGGCCTGTTTCCAATAAAATTTGACTAAAATTTCATTTGGCTTTTGTTCATTAGCGTGTTTCTATCAAATTTGACTAAAATTTCACGTGAATTTTGTTCATTGGCGCATTTCAAATCAAATTTGACAAAAAATTTATCTGCATTTTTTGCATTGACGAGTTTCCAATCAAATTTAACTAAAATTTCTTATGGGTTTAGTTCATTGGCACGTTTCTAATCAAATTTGACTCAAATTTAAATTTGATTTTGTTAATTAGCGGGTTTCCAATCAAGTTTGACTACAATTTCATATGCTTTTTGTTCATCGGCGGGTTTCCAATCAAATTTAACTAAAATTTCACCCGGCTTTAGTTCATTGGCGTGTTTGTACTCAAATTTCATTAAATTTTCAGTTGGGTTTTATCATTGGCGCGTTCCCAATAGAATTTTACTAAAATTTCTCATTGGTTTTGTTATTTGGCACGTTTCCAATCAAATTTGACTAAAATTTCATATCGATTTTGTTCATTGGCGCGCTTCAAACCAAATATGACCACAATTTCATCTGAGTCTTGTTAAATGGTGCATTTTCAATCAAATTTGAGTAAAATTTCATTTAAATTTTGTTCATTGATGCGCTTCCAATCAAATTTGAGTAAAATTTCAAATGTGTTTAATTCATTGGTGCGTTTCCAACCAAATTTGACTAAAATTTCACCTGGTTTTGTTCATTGGCCTATTTTTAATCAAATTAGATTAAAATTTCACCTGAGTTTGGTTCATTGGCGCGTTTCTAATCAAATTTGACAAAAATTTAAACTGCGTTTTGTTCATGGACAGGTTTCCAATCAAATTTGACTAAAATTTCTCATGGGTTTAGTTCATTGGCACGTTTACAATCATATTTGACTCAAATTTAAATCTTATTTTGTTCATTTGCGGATTTTTAATCAAATTTGACTAAAATTCTACATAGGTTTAGTTCATTGACGTATTTCTAATCAAATTTGACTAAATTTTCATATGGGCTTAGTTCATTAGTGCGTTTCCAAACAAATTTGACTCAAATTTAAATTTGATTTTGTTCATTAGCGGGTTTCCCGTCAAATTTGATAAAAATTTAACCTGCGTTTTGTTCATCGGTGGGTTTCCAATCAAATTTGACAAAAATTTTCTCCTGGGTTTAGTTCATTTGCGTGTTTGTAATCAAATTTGACTAAATTTTCTGTTGGGTTTTACCATTGGCACGTTTTCATCAGAAATTTACTAAAATCTCACATGGGTTTAGTTCTTTGGCGCGTTTCCAATCAAATTTGACTAAAATTTCATCTGAATTTTGTTTGTTGGCACTTCAAACAAAATATGACTACAATTTAATATGAGTTTTGTTAAATGGCACATTTTAAATCAAATTTGAGCAAAATTTCATTTGGATTTTGTTCATTGTGTGCTTCCAATCAAATTTGACTAAAATTTCAAATGAGTTTAGTTCATTGGAGTGTTTCCAATCGTATTTGACTAAAATTTCACCTGGGTTTTGTTCATTTACGTGTTTCAAATCAAATTTGACAAAAATTTCACCTGAGTTTTGGTTCATTGGCATGTTTGCATTCAAATTCAACAAAAAATTTCATTTGCGTCTTATTCATCGGGGGTTTCCAAATAAATTTGACTAAAATTTCTCATGGGTTTAGTTCATTGGCTTGTTTCCAATCAAATTTGACTCAAATTTAAAATTTGATTTTGTTCATTACCGGGTTTCCAATTAAGTTTGACTAAAGTTCTGCTTTGGTTTAGTTCATTGGCGCATTTTCAATAAAATTTGATAAAAATATCATCCGCGTGTCGTTTATCGGCTGGTTTCCAATCAAATTTGACTAAAATTTCACTGGGTTTAGTTCACTGGCGTGTTTGTAATTAAATTTGACTAAATTTTCAATTTAGTTTTATCATTGGCGCTTTTCCAATGGAATTTCACTAAATTTCACATGGGTTTAGTTCTTTGCCGCATTTCCAATCAAATTTGACTAAAATTTCATCTGGATTTTGTTCATTGGTGCGCTTCGAATCAAATATGACTACAATTTCATCTGAGTTTTGTTAAATGGCACATTTCCAACCAAATTTAACTAAAATTTCACCTGGTTTTCTTCGTTGGCCTGTTTCTAATCAAATTTGAGAAAAAATTCACTTGATTTTGGTTCATTGGCGCGTTTCCAATCAAATATGACAAAAAATTTCATTTGCATTCTGTTCATCGATGTGTTTCCAATCAAATTTGACAAAAATTTCTCATAGGTGTAGTTCATTGTGTTTTCAATCAAATTTGACTCAAATTTAAATTTGATTTTGTTCATTAGCGGGTTTTTAGTCAAATTTCACTAAAATTCCGCTTAGATTTAGTTCATTAGCATGTTTCTAATCAAATTTGACTAAATTTTGAGTTGAGTTTTATCATAGGCATGTTTCCTATAGAATTTTACTAAAATTTAACATGGGTTTAGTTTTTTGGCGAGTTTCCAATCAAATTTGACTAAAATTTCGTCTGGATTTTGCTCATTGGCGCACTTCAAATCAAATATGACTACATTTTCATCTGAGTTTTATTAAATGGCACATTTCCAACCAAATTTGACTAAAATTTCACTTGGTTTTGTTCGTTAGCCTATTTCTAATCAAATTTGATTAAAATTTCACCGAATTTGGTTTATTGGCACATTTCCAATCAAATTTGACAAAATTTCATCTGATTTTTGTTCGTCGGCAAGTTTTCAATCAAATTTGACTTAAATTTCTCGTGGGTTTAGTTCATTAGCACATTTCCATTAAAATTTGACTCTAATTTGAATTTGATTTTGTTCATTAGAGGTTTCCAGTCAAATTTCACTAAAATTCCGCTTTGGTTTAGTTCATTTGTGTGTTTCTAATAAAATATAACTAAGTTTTGAGTTGAGTTTTATCAGTGGCGCATGTCCAATAGAATTTTACCAAAATTTTGCAGGGGTTTAATTCTTTGGTGAGTTTCCAATCAAATTTGACTAAAATTTCATATAGATTTTGTTAAATGGTGCATTTTCAAACAAATTTGAGTAAAATTTCATCTGATTTTTTTTCAATTGTGCCCCTCCAACCAAATTTGTCTAAAATTTCACATAGGTATAGTTCATTGGCCAGTTTCCTATCAAATTTGGCTAAAATTTCACCTAGATTTTGGCGTGTTTCCAGTCAAATTTGACTAAAATTTCACCTGAATTTTGTTCATTGGTGCATTTCCAATCAAATTTGACAAAAAATTCATCTCTGTTTTGTTCGTCGACGAGTTTCCAATCAAATTTGACTAAAATTTTTCATGAGTTTAGTTCATTGGTGCGATTCCAACCAAATTTGACTTAGATTTAATTTTTATTTTGTTCATTCACGGGTTTCCAGTCAAATTTGACTAAAACTCCGCTTAGATTTAGTTCATGGGCGTGTTTTTAATCAAATTTGACTAAATTTTGAGTTGAGTTTTATCATTGGCACGTTTCCAATAGAATTTTACTAAAATTTCACATTGGTTTAGTTCTTTGGTGAGTTTCCAATCAAATTTGACTAAAATTTCGTATAGATTTTGTTCATTGGCACGCTTCAAATAAAATATAACCACAATTTTATCTGAGTTTCATTCATTAGCGAGTTTTCAATCAAATTTTAGCAAAATTTCATCTGGATATTGTTCATTAGTGCGCTTCCAATCGAATTATACTAAAATTTCACATGGGTTTAGTTCATTAGCACGTTTCCGATAAAATTTGACTAAAATTTCAACTAGTTTTGTTCATTGGCCTATTTCTAATCAAATTTGATTAAAATTTCAACTGACTTAGGTTCATTGGTGCGTTTCCAATCAAATTTGACAAAAAATTCATCTGCGTTTTGTTCATCGGCGAGTTTTCAATCAAATTTGACTAAAATATCTCAAGAGTTTAGTTCATTGGCGCGTTTCCAATTGAATTTGACTAAAATTTCAATTGAGTTTTGTTCGTCGACGTGTTTTTATTCAAATTTGACTAAAATCTCACCTGAGTTTGGTT
>NW_019247803.1:40896-42426 GCF_002742605.1 Olea europaea var. sylvestris | reverse complement strand
TTTAGGTTTAGTCTATTGGCGCATTTTCAATCAAATTTGACTAAAATTTCATCTGTATTTTGTTCATCGGTGGATTTCCAATCAAATTTGTCTAAAATTTTACATGGGTTTAGTTCATTGGCGCGTTTCCAGCCATATTTTACTAAAATTTCTTCTGAGTTTCGTTCATTCGTGTCTTTTTAATCAAATTTGACTAAAATTTCACCTGTGTCTGGTTCACTGACGAGTTTCGATCAAATTTGACAAAAATTTCATCCCCATTTTGTTCATCAGTAGGTTTCCAACCAAATTTGACTAAAATTTTTCATGGGTCTAGTTCATTTGCAAGTTTCCAATTAAATTTGACTCAAATAAATTATATTTTGTTCATTAATGGGTCTCCAGTTAAATTTGACTAAAATTCCGCTTAAGTTTAGTTCATTGGCTTGTTTTCCATGTAATTTGACTAAAATTTTACCTGGATTTAGTTCAGTGATGTGTTTATAATCAAACTTATCTAAATTTTCAGTTGAGTTTTATCACTGGCGTGTTTCCAATAGAGTTTTACAAAAATTTTACATGGGCTTAGTTCTTTGGCGCGTTTCCTATCAAACTTGACTAAAATTTTGTCTAGATTTGTTCATGCTTCAAACCAAATGTGACCATAATTTCATCTGAGTTTTATTAAATGGCGCGTTTTCAATCAAATTTGAGTCAAATTTCATTTGGATTTAGTTCATTGGTGCACTTCCAATCAAATTTAACTAAAAATTCACATGAGTTTTGTTCATTGGCGCGTTTCCAACCAACTTTGAACAAAATTTCACATGATTTTGTTCATTAGCCTGTTTATAATCAAATTTGATTAAAATTTTGCCTGAGTTTGTTTCATTGGCGCGTTTCCAATTAAATTTGACAAAAATCTCATCTGCGTTTTCTTCATCGATGGGTTTTCAATCAAATTTGACTCAAATTTAAATTTGATTTTGTTCATAGCGGGTTTCAGTCAAATTTGACTAACATTTCGCTCAGGATTAGTTCATTCGCGTGTTTTCAATAAAATTTGACAGAAATTTCATTTGCATTTTGCTCATCCGCAGGTTTCCAATCAAATTTGACTAAAATTTCACTTGGGCTTCGTTCATTGGCGTGTTTATAATCAAATTTGACTAAATTTTTAGTTGAATTTTATCATTGGCACGTTTCCAATCGAATTTTACTAAAATTTCACATGGGTTTTGTTCATTGGCGCGTTTCCAATCAAATTTGGCAAAAATTTCATCTGCATTTTGTTCGTCGGCGAGTTTCCAATCAAATTTGACTAAAATTTCTCATGGGTTCAATTTATTGACATGTTTCCAATCAAGTTTGACTCAAATTTGAATTTGATTTTGTTCATTAGCAGGTTTTAGTCAAATTTGGCTAAAATTTCGCTTTGTTTTAGTTCATTGCCGCATTTTCAATCAAATTTGACTAAAATTTCACCTGCATTCTGTTATCAGTGTATTTTCAATCAAATTTAACTAAAATTTCATATGAGTTTTGTTCATT
>NW_019247803.1:24504-38946 GCF_002742605.1 Olea europaea var. sylvestris | reverse complement strand
TTCCAATCAAATTTGAATAAAACTTTACATGGGTTTAGTTCATTGGCGTGTTTTTAATCAAATTTGACAAAAATTTCACTTAAATTTGGTTCATTGGCGCGTTTCCAATCAAATTTGACAAAAATTTCATCTGCGTTTTGTTCATCGACAGGTTTCCAATTAAATTTAGCTAAAAAATTTTCATGGATTCATCTCATTGGCGCATTTCCAATCAAATTTGACTCATTTAAATTTGATTTTGTTCATTAGCGGGTTTCCAGTCAAATTTGACTAAAATTCCGCTTAGGTTTAGTTCATCGGCACGTTTTTAATAAAATTTGACAGAGATTTCATCTGCATTTTGTTTATCGACGGCTTTCCAATCAAATTTGACTAAAATTTCACCTTGGTTTAGTTTGCCAGCGTGTTTGTAATCAAATTTGACTAAATTTTTAGTTGAGTTTTATCATTGGCGCATTTCCAATAGAATTGTACTAAAATTTCACATGGGTTAAGTACATTCGGCATGTTTGTAATAAAATTTGACTAAATTTTCGGTTGAGTTTTATCGTTGGCACATTTCCAAAGGAATTTTATTGAAATTTCACGTGGGTTTAGTTTTTTTGCACGTTTCCAATCAAATATGACTAAAATTTCATCTGAATTTTTTTCATTGACTCTCTTCAAAACAAATATGACTGCAATTTCATCTAATTTTTTTAAATGGTGCATTTTAAATCAAATTTGCATAAAATTTCAACTGAGTTTTGTTCGTTGGTGCGCTTCCAATCAAATCTGACTAAAATTTCACATGAGTTTAGTTCATTGCCGCATTTCCAATCTTATGCGACTAAAATTTCACTTGGGTTTTGTTCATTGTGTGTTTCTAATCAAATTTGACTAAAATTTCACCTGAGTTTGGTTCATTATCCCGTTTCCAATCGAATTTGACAAAAATTTCATTTGTGTTTTGTTCCTCGATGGGTTTCCAATCAAATTGGACTAAATTTTCTCATGGGTTTAGTTCATTGGCACGTTTCCAATTCAATTTGACTCAAATTTAAATTTGATCTCGTTCATTAGCGAGTCTCCAGTCAAATTTGACTAAAATTCCGTTTAGGTTTAGTTCATTAGCGCATTTTCAATCAAATTTGACGAAAAATTCATTTGCGTTTTGTTCATTGGTGAGTTTTCAATCAAATTTGACTAGAACTTCACATAGGTTTAGATCATTGGCGCGTTTCCAATCATATTTGACTAAAATTTTAAGTGAATTTTGTTTACTCGCGTGTTTCTAATCAAATTTGAAAAAAGTTCATCGGAGTTTTCCAATCAAATTTGACAAAAATTTCATCTGTGTTTTGTTCACTGACGGGTTTCCAATCAAATTTGACTAAAATTTTTCATGGGTTCATCTCATTGGTGCGTTTCCATTTAAATTTGGCTCAATTTTAAATTTGGTTTTGTTCATTAGCAGGTTTTTAATCAAATTTGACTAAAATTTCGCTTAGGTTTAGTTCATCGACGTGTTTTCAATAAAATTCGACAGAAATTTCATCTACATTTTGTTCATCTGCGGGTTTCCAATCAAATTTGACAAAAATTTCATCTCGGTTTAGTTCCCCCAGCGTGTTTATAATCAAATTTGACTAAATTTTTAGTTAAGTTTTATCATTGGTGTGTTTCCGATAGAATTTAACTAAAATTTCACATGGATTAAGTTCATTGGCACATTTCCAATCAAATTTGACAAAAAATTCATCTGCATTTTGTTTGTCGACGGGTTTCCAATTAAATTTGACTAAAATTTCTCATGGGTTCAGTTTATTGACGCGTTTCCAGTCAAATTTGACTCAAATCTAATTTTTTTTATTCATTAGCGATTTTTCAGTCAAATTTAACTAAAATTTCGCTTAGGTTTAGTTCATTGGCGCATTTTCAATCAAATTTGACTAAAATTTCATCTGTGATTTGTTCATCGATGAGTTTTCGGTAAAATTTGACGAAAATTTCATTTGAGTTTAGTTCATTGGCATGTTTGTAATCAAATTTGACAAAATTTTCATTTGAGTTTTATCGTTGGCATGTTTCCAAAAGAATTTTTCCAAAATTTTGCATGGGTTTAGTTTTCATGCGTTTCCAATCAAATTTGACTAAAATTCCGTATGGATTTTGTTCATTGTTGCGCTTCAAATCACAAAAGATGACAATTTCATCTGAGTTTTGTTAAATGGCTCTTTTCAATCAAATTTATATAAAATTTTATCTGGATTTTGTGTAGATGTGCTACCAATCAAATTTGACAAAAATTTTACATGAATTTTGTTCATTGGCGTGTTTTTAATCAAATTTGACTAAAATTTCACCCGAGTTTCGTTCATTGGTGTGTTTTTGATCAAATTTGACTAAATTTTCAATTGAGTTTCATCATTGGCGTGTTTCCAACAGTATTTTACTAAAATTTCACATGGGATTAGTTCTTTGGCGCGTTTCCAATCAAATTAGATTGAATTTTGTCTGAATTTTATTCATTGGTGCGCTTCAAAGCAAATATGACTACAATTTCATCTGATTTTTGTTAAATGGTGTTTTAAATCAAATTTGAGGAAAATTCATCTGGATTTTGTTCATTGGTGCGCTTCCAATCAAATTTGACTAAAATTTCACATGGGTTTAGTTCATTGGTGCGTTTCCAATCATATCTGACAAAAATTTCACTTGAATTTTGTTCATTCGCGTGTTTCTAATCGAATTTGACTAAAATTTCACCTGAGTTTGGTTCATTGGCGTGTTTCCATTCAAATTTGACAAAAATTTCATTCACATTTTGTTCATCAATGGGTTTCCAAATCAAATTTGACAAAAATTTATCATGGGTTTAGTTCATTAGTGCGTTTCCAATCAAATTTGACTCAAATTTAAATTTGATTTCATTCTAGCGGGTCTCCAGTCAAATTTGACTAAAATTTCATTTAGGTTTAGTTCATTGGCGCGTTTTTAATCAAATTTGACTAAAATTTTATCTGCATTTTGTTCATCGGTAGGTTTCCATTCAAATTTGTCGAAAATTTTACATGGGTCTAGTTCATTGGCACGTTTCCAATCATATTTGACTAAAATTTCACCTGAATTTTATTCATTCACGTCTTTCTAATCAAATTTGACAAAAATTTATCCTAAGTTTGGTTCATTGGCTAGTTTCAATCAAATTTGACAAAAATTTCATCCGCATTTTGTTCATCGGTGGGTTTCCAATCAAATTTGACTAAAATTTATCATAGGTCTAGTTCATTGGCGCATTTCCAATCAAATTTGACTCAAATTTATATTTGATTTTGTTCATTAGCAGGTCTCCAGTCGAATTTGACTAAAATTTCGCTTAGGTTTAGTTCATTGGCACGTTTTCAATGAAATTTAACTGAAATTTCACCTGAATTTATTTCATTGGTGTGCTTGTTATCAAATTTGTCTAAATTTTCAGTTGAGTTTTATCATTGGTCTGTTTCGAATAGACTTTTACTAAAATTTTACATGGGTTTAGTTCTTTGGCGCGTATCCAATCAAATTTGACTAAAATTTTGTCTGGATTTTGTTTGCACTTCAAAGCAAATATGACCATAATTTCATCTTAGTGTTGTTAAATGGCACGTTTTCAATCAAATTTTAGTAAAATTTCATTTGGATTTAGTTCATTGGTGCGCTTACATGAGTTTAGTTCATTGGCTCGTTTCCAACCAAGTTTGACAAAAATTTCACCTGGTTTTGTTCATTGCCCTGTTTCTAATCAAATTTGATTAAAATTTTAGTTGTGTTTTTATCATTGGCATGTTTCCAACAGAATTTAACTAAAATTTCACATGGGTTTAGTTATTTGGTGCGTTTCCAATCAAATTTGACTGAGATTTCGTCTGAATTTTGTTTGTTGGCGCGCTTCAAAGCAAATATGAGTACAGTTTCATTTGAGTTTTGTTAAGTAGTGCGTTTTCAATCAAATTTGAGTAAAATTTCATCTAAATTTTGTTCGTTGGTGCTCTTCCAATCAAATTTGACTAAAATTTCACATGGATTTAGTTGATTGGCGTGATTCCAATCATATTTGACTAAAAATTTCACCTTGATTTTATTCATTTGCATGTTTCTAATCAAATTTGACTAAAATATCACCTGACTTTGGCTCATTAGAGTGTTCCCAATCAAATTTGACAAAAATTTCATCCGTGTTTTGATCATCGATGGGTTTCCAATCAAATTTGACTAAAATTTCCCATGTATTCAGTTAATTAGCACGTTTCCAATCAAATTTGACTCAAATCCAAATTTGATTTTGTTCATTAGTGGGTCTCCAGTCAAATTTGACCAGAATTTCATTTACGTTTAGTTCGTTGGAGCGTTTTCAATCAAATTTGATTAAAATTTCTGCGTTTTGTTCATCGATGGGTTTCTGATCTAATTTGACTAAAATTTCACTTAGGTACGTTTCCAATCATATTTGACAAAAATTTCACCTGGGTTTTATTCATTCGCGTGTTTCTAATCAAATTTGACTAAAACTTCACCTAAGTTTGGTTCATTGGCACGTTTCCAATTAAATTTGACAAAGATTTCATTTTCGTTGTGATCATGGGTTTAGTTCATTAGAGCGTTTCCCATCAAATTTGACTCAAATTTAATTTTAATTTTTTTCATTAGCGGGTTTCCAGTCATATTTGACTAAAATTCCACTTAGGTTTAGTTCATTAGCGCGTTTTCAATCAAATTTGACTAAAATTTCACCTGGGTTTAGTTCATTGGGGCGTTTGTAATCAAATTTGACTAAATTATTAGTTAAGTTTAATTATTGGCATGTTTCCAATAGAATTTTACTGAAATTTCACATGGGTTTGTTCTTTGGTTCATTTCTAATCAAATTTGACTAAAATATCATCTGGATTTGTTCATTATCGTGTTCCAAAGCAAATATGACCACAATTTCATCTAAGCTTTGTTAAATGGCGCATTTTCAATCGAACTTGAGTAAAATTTTATTTGAATTTTGTTCATTGGTGTGCTTCCAATCAAATTTGACTAAAATTTCACATGGGTTTAGTTCATTGGCACGTTCCTAATCAAATTTGACTAAAATTTCACTTTTTTTTGTTCATTAGCCTATTTCTAATCAAATTTAATTAGAATTTCACCCGAGTCTGGTTCATTGGCACGTTTCCGATTAAATTTAACAAAAATTTCATCTGCATTTTGTTCTTTGGTAGGTTTCCAATCAAATTTGATTAAAATTTTTCATGGGTTTAGTTCATTGGCGCGTTTCCAATCAAATTTGATTCAAATTTAAATTTGATCTTGTTCATTAAAGGGTTTCTAGTCAAATTTGTCTAAAATCCCGCGTAGGTTTAGTTCATCGGCATGTTTTCAATAAAATTTGATAAAAATTTTATCTATGTTTTGTTCGTCGGTGGGTGATATGATCCAAGATGCGGGAGTCACGAAGGGAAGGCCGAGCCGAGACCTGTTGATTATTGAAGAAGACCTGATGACGCGATCGAGAGCGAAACGAGTTAAAAAGCTGATGGGGTTGCTCATTAAAGCCACTACTGATGAAACCATGTTTGGGACTGAAAATGGAGCAAGTGTCATGTTGGGGTCGAAGGCCAAAGAGACTTGGATCAATATGATACGAGCAATGAAAGTTGGAAGTAGCAACGAGAACTATGCGAGGGAATTCCAGGAGACAAATCAAATGAACTATGCGACTGCATAGATTAACACTATGCGACCGCATAGAACAAAGTCAAGGACCGAATTGTGATTTTTTGTGAGTTTCCTAATTTGATTAGAATTATAATCTTTTCATAATTCTTCTTGATTTTTGCATGGGATTTTATTCCTTTCACAATATTTTAGGTTTTAGCATAAATAGGAGTAGTATTTTCCATTGTGGAGGACTTTGAACATTTTTATTGAAAGAATTATCACTTTCTTCTTTGTTCTTCCAAATTGAACAATAAATTGAACTTATCAAGGATAAATTATTGTGACATTCAAAATCGAATTGTGGGTTCTTTAATTGTGTAATCAAAGGGTTCATCGTATCTTGCTATCGTTGGGTTCTTTATTTCACGCTATTGGGTCAAAAATCCAAAATCGGGTTATAAATTGGCGTTCTTGGGCTCCACATCAATCTCGTTGTGGGTTTCGTAGTCTCTGTTGCTACGGGATTCGCATCAGTTGGTATCAGAGCTTTGACTCCAATTTAATCAGGTTATATCTTTAATTTTTCTTTCGAGTTGTTAGCTCTTTTTTTCGATTCTTCTAGTTACCTTTTTGCGTTCTTGAGTCATCCTTCATTGCTGATTCCTAGATTCTTGTTTTTGTTGGTAGTATCAAGTTTTTGTGTAAAAGTTTAAAAAAATAAAAGAGTTATTGTTCATCGAGTACTGCTCATCCCGAGAAAAAAAGTTACTGTTCACGTCTAAAAAAAAACAAAAAAATTTTTTTTTTTAGTTGATCGATTACTGCCAACAATTTACAATTTGATTTACAACTTTCAGTCTTGTCAAATTAGTCCCAATTTTTGTCACAATTCTCTTATTGATCCTTTGATAAATCTGTCCAAATTTCATCCCAATTAGTCACAAATCCCTTGAATTCGCGTTCTTTGAATTAAATTTGATCTTGAATCCACAAGTTTGAATCCGATGAGTTCATTGTTGTCCTTGGAAGCACTTGGTGAAAGCATTGAGTGGTAAAAGGTAGAGTGGTGAGTTTATTAGAGGGTAAAAGCCAATTGTGTGATTCCAAGTGAACTTGGTGAGGCAGAAAAATTGAGAGAATGTCTGAAAGAGAAAGCTCAAACTCTAGCGGTAACAATAATCAAACCATCATGCAGGACGATATGATGTAGCGGTTTGAACGATTATTGGTGGATATGGGAGATAGGCTAGACAAGTTGGATACGTCGGTTGTAAATTTTAGTAGGGAACAACGGGTGGATGTACCTCCTGCTGGGAGACCGGGTAGGCGGGAACCTAGGCGGAAACAAGAAGCGTTTAATCATGGTAGTAACCTAGATGAAGATGATTATGAAGAAAGGGAGATGGGACGGATGAGAAATAGATGTGGTAGGCTTGAACAACGGGGTAGAAATAAAATCAGTGATGAAATAGGCGACAATTTGGGTAATATTAAGATGACGATTCCACAATTTAGGGATAGGAGTGATCTCAAGGCCTATTTGGAATGGGAGAAAAAAGTGGAGTTAATTTTTTATCGTCACAACTACTCAAAGGATAAGAAGGTGAAGATTGCGATGTTAGAATTCAATGACTACACCATCACTTGGTGGGATCAAGTGGTTACTTCACGGCGTTGAAATCGGGAAAGGCCTATTAATACTTCGGATGAACTGAAGGCGGTGATGAGGAAGCGTTTGTGCCTGGACACTATTACAGGGAATTACATCAAAGATTGCAGGGTTTATACCAAGGATCAAGGAGTGTAGAGGATTACCACAAAGAAATGGAAATCTTAATGATTCGAGCGAATGTGGAAGAGGATCGAGAAGCCACCATCGCACGGTTCTTGAGGGGAATGGATTCGGATATTGCTAATGTGGTAGAGCTGCAACATTACGTGGAGTTGGAAGATAAGGTGGAAAAACAGTTGAAGAGGAAGGGGACTGCGAGACAGTCGGTGAATACTTCACCTTCTAACCTGAATTGGAGGTCGAAGTGGGCCAATAATAAGGGAAGTGAGGCGGTAGCTAAGGGAAGAAATGAATTGCAGAAAGGGAAAGATGAAGGTGCTAGCAAAACTGTACCTAAAATGGATCCACAGCAATTAAGGAGCAGGGACATAAAATGCTTTCGATGTTTGGGGATGGGACACATTGCTTCTCAGTGTCCTAACAAGCGCGTAATGGTATTGCGGGATAACGGAGAGGTAGTGAGTGAGAGTGAAGGAGAATATGATGACATGCCAGCATTGGAGGAAGTTAGCGATGAGGAGAAGGTGGAATTTACTGTTGGGGAGTTGTTGGTCACAAGGCGAGCTCTTAACACTCAAATCAAGGCAGTTGACTTGGAGCAGCAACAGGAAAACATATTCCACTCCCGGTGCCATGTCCATGATATGGTATGTAGTTTAATTATTGATGGTGGAAGTTGCACAAATGTGGCTAGTACAACATTGTTGAGAAGTTAGGATTAGCTTTATTGAAACACCCTAAGCCTTATAAATTGTAATAGGTAAATGAAAGTGGGAGGTTAGATTAAACAAATGGGTGTTAATCAATTTTTCAATTGGAAGTTATAGTGACAAGGTTGTATGTAATGTGATGCCTACATATCTTGTTGGGGAGACCATGGCAATATGATAGGAAAGTTACACATGATGGGGACAGGAACCGATATAGCTCTGTTAAGGATGGGAGGTCTATTACCCTTGCACCATTAACGCTGGCACAAGTGTATGATGACCAAATTAAATTGAAAAGTGAGGAAGAAAGGAGGGTAAGAGAGCTGGGAAGGAAGAGAGAAAAAAGTAAGCTAATGGGCAAGAGAGAAGATGGTAAGGTGGTCGAGAGTAGAAAAAAGAGAGAGAGGCCACATGAGAGGAGAGAAAAAGACTCACTTGAGAGGAGGGAAGAAGAGTCAGTTGAGAGGAGAGAAAATTCGAAAGTGAACTTCTTTGCGAAGGAGAGCGAATTGAAAAAGGCTATGGTTGATAAAAGACAAGTGTTGTTGTTGGTATACAAAGAATCACTCCTCAATTTTGAGGAATCTAATACACCCCTCCCTAGTTTGGTTAAGTCTTTGTTGCAGGAATTTGAAGACGTGTTTTCAAAGGACGTGCCAAGTGGGTTGCCACCAATTAGAGGCATTGAGCACCAAATTGACTTCATACCTGGAGCTGTCATTCTGAACCGACCAGCTTATCGAAGCAACCTCGAGGAGACGAAGGAACTTCAGAGGTAAGTGGAGAAATTGATGAGCAAAGGTTATGTGAGGAAGAGCATGAGCCCTTGTGCTGTTCCTGTCCTATTGGTACCAAAGAAGGATGGAACATGGAGGATGTGTGTGGACTGCAGAGTCATCAACAACATAATGGTAAAGTATCGTCATCCCATACCTAGGTTAGATGATATGCTCGATGAACTACAGCTTGCACTTTTAGTAAAATTGATCTTAAGAGCGGGTATCATCAAATTCGCATGCGGGAGGGTGATGAATGGAAAACGGCATTTAAAACTAAATATAGTTTATATGAGTGGTTAGTCATGCCGTTTGGACTCACTAATGCACCGAGTACTTTTATGCGTTTAATGAATCACGTTTTGCATGCTTTCATAGGTAAATTTGTTGTAGTTTGTTTTGATGATATCCTAATCTATAGCAAAAACCTAGAAGAGCATTTGGAACATTTAAAATGTGCGCTTGTTGTGTTAAGAAAGGAATGATTATATGCTAATTTAAAGAAGTGTACGTTTTGCATGGATAAAGTTGTTTTCTTAGGGTACGTGGTTAGTGCTAATGGAGTAGAAGTAGATGTAGAAAAGATAAAGGCTATTAAAGAATGGCCAACACCTAAAAGCATAACTGAAGTTAGAAGCTTTCATGGTTTAGCTAGTTTTTATAGGCAGTTTGTAAAGGATTTTAGCACAATCACTACACCACTTATTGAGATTGTTAAAAAGAGTGTAGATTTTCATTGGGGTGAGGCACAAGAACTTACATTTAATACTATCAAGGATAAATTGTGTAAAGCACCTATTTTGGCATTGCCTAACTTTCACAAGACATTCGAGGTCAAGTGTCATGCTTTAAGAATAGGTATTGGAGCAGTGTTAACGTAGGAATGGAGGCCTATTGCTAACTTTAGTGAGAAGCTGAGCGAAGCTGCACTAAACTATCCGACATATGACAAAGAGCTCTATTCACTCTTTCGAGCACTGGAGACTTGGCAACATTATTTGTGGCCTAAGGAATTTGTGATACATACCGATCATATTTTTTAAAACACTTGCGAGGACATGGTAAATTGAACAAGAGGCATGCAAGATGGATGGAATTCATCGAGAGCTTCCCTTACATTATCAGGTACAAACAAGGTAATGGGAATGTGGTAGCGAATGCATTGTCTTGAAGGTACGTGCTTATTAATTCTTTAAGTGCAAAATTACTTGGCTTTGAGCATATTAAGAGCATGTATGTGAATGACCTTGATTTCTCTGACATCTATGACTCATGTAATAAAGGAGCGGTTGACAAATTTTATAAACATGAGGGATATCTGTTTAGAGAGAATAAATTGTGTATTCCTAATTGTTCTATGCGAGAGTTGTTGGTAAGAAAAGCACACAATGGAGGTCTAATGGGTCACTTTGGGGTTCAAAAGACGTTAGAGGTATTAAGAGGACATTTTTATTGGCCTAAGATGAGAAGTGTTGTAAAACAAATTTGTAGAAAATGCATAACTTGCAAGAAAGCTAAGTCTAAAGTTTTACCACATGGTTTGTATACACCTTTACTTGTACCTAGTGAACCTTGGGTGGATATATCAACGGATTTTTTGTTAGGTTTACGTAGAACAAAAAGAGGTCGGGATTTAATATTTGTTGTGGTAGATAGGTTTAGTAAAATGGCACACTTTATACCATGTCACAAAATCGATGATGCCACTAATATTGCTGATTTGTTCTTTAGGGAAATAGTACGTTTGCATGGGGTCCCTAGGAGCATAGTATCTGATCGGGATGTTAAGTTTTTGAGTCATTTTTGGCATGTATTGTGGAATAAGTTAGGTACTAAACTATTATTCTCTACAATTTGCCATCCATAGACTGATGGACAAACCGAGGTAGTAAATAGGACCATGACTTAATTGCTTCGTACCGTGATAAATAAGAACTTGAAAAGTTGGGAAGAGTGTTTACCTTTCATCGAATTTGCTTACAATAGAGCTATACACTCTTCTACTTCATTTTCGCCTTTTGAAATCGTTTATGGGTTTAATCCACTAACTCCTTTGGATTTGTTACCTTTACTTGTGAATGAACGAGGTAGCCTGGATGGTAAGAGGAAAGCTGAGTTGGTAAAATCACTCCACGAAAAGGTCCGGATGCAAATTGAAGAAAAGAGTAAGCTAGTTGCATCAAGGGTAACCAAAGGAAGAAAGCGCGTGACATTTGAACCAGGTAATTGGGTTTGGGTACATTTCAAAAAGGAGCATTTTCATGAGCAGAGGAAGTCAAAATTGTAGCCACGAAGGGATGGTCCATTCCAAGTATTCGAAAAGATAAATGATAATGCATACAAAGTGGATCTTCCAGGTGAGTATAATGTTACAGCTACATTAAACGTTGCTGATCTATCTCTCTTTGATGCAAGTGCAGATTCGAGGATGAATTTTTTTGAAGAGGGAGGGGCTAATATGATCCAAGATGCGAGAGTCACGAAGGGAAGGCCGAGCCGAGACCCGTAGATTATTGAAGAAGGCCCAATGATGCGATCGAGAGCGAAATGAGTTAAATAGGCGATGGGGTTGCTCGTTAAATCCACTATTGATGAAACCATGTTTGGGATGCAAAATGGAGCAAGTGTCATGTTGGGGTCGAAGGCCAAAGAGACTTGGATCAATATGATACGAGCAACGGAAGTTGGAAGCAGCAATGTGAACTATGCGACCACATAGTTATAATTCCCATGCGGACGCATGTATACCGGCAGGGCATTCCAGGAGGCAAATCAAATGAACTATGCGACCGCATAGAACAAAGTCGAGGACCGAATTGCAATTTTTCGCGAGTTTCCTAATTTGATTAGAATTGTAATCTTTTCATAATTCTTCTTGATTTTTGCATGGGATTTTATTCCTTTCACAATATTTTAGGTTTTAGTATAAATAGGAGTAGTATTTTCCATTGTGGAGGACTTTGAACATTTTTATTGAAAGAATTATCGCTTTCTTCTTTGTTCTTCTAAATTGAATAATTAATTGAACTTATCAAGGAGAAATTCTTGTGACATTCAAAACCGGATTGTGGGTTCTTCAATTGTGTAATCAAGGGATTCATCGTATCTTGCTATCGTTGGGTTCTTTGTTCCACGCTGTTGGGTCAAAAATCCAAAACCGGGTTATCAATTGGCGTTCTTGGGTTCCGCATCAATTTCGTTGTGGGTTTCGTAGTCTCTATTGCTACGGGGTTCGCACCAGTGGGTTTCTAATCAAATTTGACTAAAATTTAACCTCGATTTAGTTTGTTGGGGTATTTGTAATAAAAATTTTCTAAATTTTCAGTTGAGTTTTATCATTGGCATGTTTCTAATAGAATTTTACTAAAATTTCACATGGGTTTAGTTCATTGGCCCGTTTCCAATCAAATTTGACAAAAAATTCATCTGGGTTTTGTTTGTTGGCAGGTTTCCAATCAAATTTAACTCAAATTTAAATTTGATTTTGTTTGTCAGCGGGTTTCCAGTCAAATTTGACTAAAATTCCGCTTAGGTTTAGTTCATTAGCTCATTTTCAATCAAATTTGGCTAACATTTCTTTTGCATTTTGTTCATTGGTGCGTTTCCAATCAAATTTGATAAGACTTTCACCTAGGTTTAGTTCATTGGGCATGTTTGTAATCAAATTTGACTAAAATTTCAGTTGAGTTTTATCGTTGGCCGTTTCCAAGAGATTTTTACTAAAATTTCATATCAATTTAGTTCTTTGGTGTGTTTCCATTCAAATTTGACTAAATTTTCGTATAGATTTTGTTCATTGGCGCGCTTCAAATCAAATATGACCACAATTTCATCTCAGTTTTGTTAAATGGCGAGTTTTCAACCAAATTTGTGTAAAATTTCATCTGGATTTTGTTGTTGATGCGCTTCTAATCAACTTTGACAAAAATTCACATGGGTTTTTTTCATTGGCGTGTTTCTAATCAAATTTAACTAAAATTTCACCCAAGTTCTGTTCATTGGCGTGTTTGTGATCAATTTGGCTAAATTTTCAGTTGAGCTTTATAATTGGCACATTTCCAATAGAATTTTACTAAAATTTCACATGAGTTTAGTTCTTTGGCGCGTTTCAAATCAAATTTGACTAAAATTTCGTCTGAATTTTGTTCGTTGGCACACTTCAAAGCAAATATGACTACAATTTCATTTGAGTTTTGTTAAATGGTGCATTTTAAATCAAATTTGAGTAACATTTCATCTAGATTTTGTTCATTGGTGCACTTCCAATTCAAATTTAACTAAAATTTCACATAGATTTAGTTCATTTGCATGTTTTCGATCATATTTGACAAAAATTTCACCTGAATTTTGTTCATTCACGTGTTTCTAATCAAATTTGACTAAAATTTCACATGAATTTGGTTCAATTGGTGCGTTTCCAATCAAAACTGTCAAAAATTTCATCCGCGTTTTGTTCATGGGCCGGTTTCTAATCAAATTTGACTAAAATTTCATCCGCGTTTTGTTCATGGGCCGGTTTCTAATCAAATTTGACTAAAATTTCTCATGCGTTTAGTTTATTGGCTCATTTCCTATCAAATTTGAATTTGATTTTGTTCATTAATGGGTCTCTAGTTAAATTTGACTAAATTTTCACTACGGTTTAGTTCATTGGTGCATTTTCAATAAAATTTGACATAAATTTCATTTGCATTTTGTTCATCGGCTGGTTTCAAATCAAATTTGACTAATATTTCACCTGGGTTTAGTTTGTTGACGTGTTTGTAATCAAATTTGACTAAATTTCAGTTGAATTTTATCGTTGGCCCATTTCCAATATAATTTTACTAAAATTTCACATGGGTTTAGCTCTTTGGTGCATTTCCAATCAAATTTGACTAAAATTTCGTATGGATTTTGTTCATTGGCATGCTTCAAATCAAATATGACCACAATTTCATCTGAATTTTGTTAAATGGCAAGTTTTCAATCAAATTTGAGTAAAATATTATCTGGATCTTGTTCATGGGTGCGGTTCCAATCCAATTTGACAAAAATCTCACCTGAGTCTCATTCATTGGAGTGTTTTGGATCAAAATTGGCTAAATTTTCAATTGAGTTTTATCATTGGCACCTTTTGAATAGAATTATAGTAAAATTTCACATGGGTTCAGTTCTTTAGTGTGTTTCCAATCAAATTTGACTGAAATTTCATCTGAATTTTGTTGTTTGCACACTTCAAAGAAAATATGACTACAATTTCATTTGAGTTTTGTTAAATGACACATTTTAAATCAAATTTGAGTAAAATTTCATTTGGATTTTGTTCATTCGTGCGCTTCCAATCAAATTTGACTAAAATTTCAAATGGGTTTAGTACATTGGTGCGTTTCCAATCATATTTGACCCAAATTTAATTTTGATTTTGTTCATTAGCGGGTTTCGAGTCAAATACGACTAAAATTCTGCTTAGGTTTTGTTCATTAGAGCGTTTCAAATCAAATTTGACTAAAATTTC
>NW_019247803.1:14584-23889 GCF_002742605.1 Olea europaea var. sylvestris | reverse complement strand
CGTTCCTAATCAAATTTGACTAAAATTTCACTTTTTTTTGTTCATTAGCCTATTTCTAATCAAATTTAATTAGAATTTCACCCGAGTCTGGTTCATTGGCACGTTTCCGATTAAATTTAACAAAAATTTCATCTGCATTTTGTTCTTTGGTAGGTTTCCAATCAAATTTGATTAAAATTTTTCATGGGTTTAGTTCATTGGCGCGTTTCCAATCAAATTTGATTCAAATTTAAATTTGATCTTGTTCATTAAAGGGTTTCTAGTCAAATTTGTCTAAAATCCCGCGTAGGTTTAGTTCATCGGCATGTTTTCAATAAAATTTGATAAAAATTTTATCTATGTTTTGTTCGTCGGTGGGTGATATGATCCAAGATGCGGGAGTCACGAAGGGAAGGCCGAGCCGAGACCTGTTGATTATTGAAGAAGACCTGATGACGCGATCGAGAGCGAAACGAGTTAAAAAGCTGATGGGGTTGCTCATTAAAGCCACTACTGATGAAACCATGTTTGGGACTGAAAATGGAGCAAGTGTCATGTTGGGGTCGAAGGCCAAAGAGACTTGGATCAATATGATACGAGCAACGAAAGTTGGAAGTAGCAACGAGAACTATGCGAGGGAATTCCAGGAGACAAATCAAATGACTGCATAGATTAACACTATGCGACCGCATAGAACAAAGTCAAGGACCGAATTGTGATTTTTTGTGAGTTTCCTAATTTGATTAGAATTATAATCTTTTCATAATTCTTCTTGATTTTTGCATGGGATTTTATTCCTTTCACAATATTTTAGGTTTTAGTATAAATAGGAGTAGTATTTTCCATTGTGGAGGACTTTGAACATTTTTATTGAAAGAATTATCACTTTCTTCTTTGTTCTTCCAAATTGAACAATAAATTGAACTTATCAAGGATAAATTATTGTGACATTCAAAATCGAATTGTGGGTTCTTTAATTGTGTAATCAAAGGGTTCATCGTATCTTGCTATCGTTGGGTTCTTTATTTCATGCTATTGGGTCAAAAATCCAAAATCGGGTTATAAATTGGCGTTCTTGGGCTCCACATCAATCTCGTTGTGGGTTTCGTAGTCTCTGTTGCTACGGGATTCGCATCAGTTGGTATCAGAGCTTTGACTCCAATTTAATCAGGTTATATCTTTAATTTTTCTTTCGAGTCGTTAGCTCTTTTTTTCGATTCTTCTAGTTACCTTTTTGCGTTCTTGAGTCATCCTTCATTGCTGATTCCTAGATTCTTGTTTTTGTTGGTAGTATCAAGTTTTTGTGTAAAAGTTTAAAAAAATAAAAGAGTTATTGTTCATCGAGTACTGCTCATCCCGAGAAAAAAAGTTACTGTTCACGTCTAAAAAAAAACAAAAAAATTATTATTTTTTAGTTGATCGATTACTGCCAACAATTTACAATTTGATTTACAACTTTCAGTCTTGTCAAATTAGTCCCAATTTTTGTCACAATTCTCTTATTGATCCTTTGATAAATCTATCCAAATTTCATCCCAATTAGTCACAAATCCCTTGAATTCGCATTCTTTGAATTAAATTTGATCTTGAATCCACAAGTTTGAATCCGATGAGTTCATTGTCCTTGGAAGCACTTGGTGAAAGCATTGAGTGGTAAAAGGTAGAGTGGTGAGTTTATTAGAGGGTAAAAGCCAATTGTGTGATTCCAAGTGAACTTGGTGAGGCAGAAAAATTGAGAGAATGTCTGAAAGAGAAAGCTCAAACTCTAGCGGTAACAATAATCAAACCATCATGCAGGACGATATGATGTAGCGGTTTGAACGATTATTGGTGGATATGGGAGATAGGCTAGACAAGTTGGATACGTCGGTTGTAAATTTTAGTAGGGAACAACGGGTGGATGTACCTCCTGCTGGGAGACCGGGTAGGCGGGAACCTAGGCGGAAACAAGAAGCGTTTAATCATGGTAGTAACCTAGATGAAGATGATTATGAAGAAAGGGAGATGGGACGGATGAGAAATAGATGTGGTAGGCTTGAACAACGGGGTAGAAATAAAATCAGTGATGAAATAGGCGACAATTTGGGTAATATTAAGATGACGATTCCACAATTTAGGGATAGGAGTGATCTCAAGGCCTATTTGGAATGGGAGAAAAAAGTGGAGTTAATTTTTTATTGTCACAACTACTCAGAGGATAAGAAGGTGAAGATTGCGATGTTAGAATTCAATGACTACGCCATCACTTGGTGGGATCAAGTGGTTACTTCACGGCGTTGAAATTGGGAAAGGCCTATTAATACTTGGGACGAACTGAAGGCGGTGATGAGGAAGCGTTTGTGCCTGGACACTATTACAGGGAGTTACATCAAAGATTGCAGGGTTTATACCAAGGATCAAGGAGTGTAGAGGATTACCACAAAGAAATGGAAATCTTAATGATTCGAGCGAATGTGGAAGAGGATCGAGAAGCCACCATCGCACGGTTCTTGAGGGGAATGAATTCGGATATTGCTAATGTGGTAGAGCTGCAACATTACGTGGAGTTGGAAGATAAGGTGGAAAAACAGTTGAAGAGGAAGGGGACTGCGAGACAGTCGGTGAATACTTCACCTTCTAACCTGAATTGGAGGTCGAAGTGGGCCAATAATAAGGGAAGTGAGGCGGTAGCTAAGGGAAGAAATGAATTGCAGAAAGGGAAAGATGAAGGTGCTAGCAAAACTGTACCTAAAATGGATCCACAGCAATTAAAGAGCAGGGACATAAAATGCTTTCGATGTTTGGGGATGGGACACATTGCTTCTCAGTGTCCTAACAAGCGCGTAATGGTATTGCGGGATAACGGAGAGGTAGTGAGTGAGAGTGAAGGAGAATATGACGACATGCCAGCATTGGAGGAAGTTAGGATGAGGAGAAGGTGGAATTTACTGTTGGGGAGTTGTTGGTCACAAGGCGAGCTCTTAACACTCAAATCAAGGCAGTTGACTTGGAGCAGCAACGGGAAAACATATTCCACACCCGGTGCCATGTCCATGATATGGTATGTAGTTTAATTATTGATGGTGGAAGTTGCACAAATGTGGCTAGTACAACATTGTTGAGAAGTTAGGATTAGCTTTATTGAAACACCCTAAGCCTTATAAATTGTAATAGGTAAATGAAAGTGGGAGGTTAGATTAAACAAATGGGTGTTAATCAATTTTTCAATTGGAAGTTATAGTGACAAGGTTGTATGTAATGTGGTGCCTACATATCTTGTTGGGGAGACCATGGCAATATGATAGGAAAGTTACACATGATGGGGACAGGAACCGATATAGCTCTGTTAAGGATGGGAGGTCTATTACCCTTGCACCATTAACGCTGGCACAAGTGTATGATGACCAAATTAAATTGAAAAGTGAGGAAGAAAGGAGGGTAAGAGAGCTGGGAAGGAAGAGAGAAAAAAGTAAGCTAATGGGCAAGAGAGAAGATGGTAAGGTGGTCGAGAGTAGAAAAAAGAGAGAGAGGCCACATGAGAGGAGAGAAAAAGACTCACTTGAGAGGAGGGAAGAAGAGTCAGTTGAGAGGAGAGAAAAGTCGAAAGTGAACTTCTTTGCGAAGGAGAGCGAATTGAAAAAGGCTATGGTTGATAAAAGATAAGTGTTGTTGTTGGTATACAAAGAATCACTCCTCAATTTTGAGGAATCTAATACACCCCTCCCTAGTTTGGTTAAGTCTTTGTTGCAGGAATTTGAAGACGTGTTTTCAAAGGACGTGCCAAGTGGATTGCCACTAATTAGAGGCATTGAGCACCAAATTGACTTCATACCTGGAGCTGTCATTCTGAACCGACCAGCTTATCGAAGCAACCTCGAGGAGACGAAGGAACTTCAGAGGTAAGTGGAGAAATTGATGAGCAAAGGTTATGTGAGGAAGAGCATGAGCCCTTGTGCTGTTCCTGTCCTATTGGTACCAAAGAAGGATGGAACATGGAGGATGTGTGTGGACTGCAGAGTCATCAACAACATAATGGTAAAGTATCGTCATCCCATACCTAGGTTAGATGATATGCTCGATGAACTACAGCTTGCACTTTTAGTAAAATTGATCTTAAGAGCGGGTATCATCAAATTCGCATGCGGGAGGGTGATGAATGGAAAACGGCATTTAAAACTAAATATAGTTTATATGAGTGGTTAGTCATGCCGTTTGGACTCACTAATGCACCGAGTACTTTTATGCGTTTAATGAATCACGTTTTACATGCTTTCATAGGTAAATTTGTTGTAGTTTGTTTTGATGATATCCTAATCTATAGCAAAAACCTAGAAGAGCATTTGGAACATTTAAAATGTGCGCTTGTTGTGTTAAGAAAGGAATGATTATATGCTAATTTTAAGAAGTGTACGTTTTGCATGGATAAAGTTGTTTTCATAGGGTTCGTGGTTAGTGCTAATGGAGTAGAAGTAGATGTAGAAAAGATAAAGGCTATTAAAGAATGGCCAACACCTAAAAGCATAACTGAAGTTAGAAGCTTTCATGGTTTAGCTAGTTTTTATAGGCAGTTTGTAAAGGATTTTAGCACAATCACTACACCACTTATTGAGATTGTTAAAAAGAGTGTAGATTTTCATTGGGGTGAGGCACAAGAACTTACATTTAATACTATCAAGGATAAATTGTGTAAAGCACCTATTTTGGCATTGCCTAACTTTCACAAGACATTCGAGGTCAAGTGTCATGCTTTAAGAATAGGTATTGGAGCAGTGTTAACGTAGGAATGGAGGCCTATTGCTAACTTTAGTGAGAAGCTGAGCGAAGCTGCACTAAACTATCCGACATATGACAAAGAGATCTATTCACTCTTTCGAGCACTGGAGACTTGGCAACATTATTTGTGGCCTAAGGAATTTGTGATACATACCGATCATAAGTTTTTAAAACACTTGCGAGGACATGGTAAATTGAACAAGAGGCATGCAAGATGGATGGAATTCATCGAGAGCTTCCCTTACATTATCAGGTACAAACAAGGTAATGGGAATGTGGTAGCGAATGCATTGTCTTGAAGGTACGTGCTTATTAATTCTTTAAGTGCAAAATTACTTGGCTTTGAGCATATTAAGAGCATGTATGTGAATGACCTTGATTTCTCTGACATCTATGACTCATGTAATAAAGGAGCGGTTGACAAATTTTATAAACATGAGGGATATCTGTTTAGAGAGAATAAATTGTGTATTCCTAATTGTTCTATGCGAGAGTTGTTGGTAAGAAAAGCACACAATGGAGGTCTAATGGGTCACTTTGGGGTTCAAAAGACGTTAGAGGTATTAAGAGGACATTTTTATTGGCCTAAGATGAGAAGTGTTGTAAAACAAATTTGTAGAAAATGCATAACTTGCAAGAAAGCTAAGTCTAAAGTTTTACCACATGGTTTGTATACACCTTTACTTGTACCTAGTGAACCTTGGGTGGATATATCAACGGATTTTTTGTTAGGTTTACCTAGAACAAAAAGAGGTCGGGATTTAATATTTGTTGTGGTAGATAGGTTTAGTAAAATGGCACACTTTATACCATGTCACAAAATCGATGATGCCACTAATATTGCTGATTTGTTCTTTAGGGAAATAGTACGTTTGCATGGGGTCCCTAGGAGCATAGTATCTGATCGGGATGTTAAGTTTTTGAGTCATTTTTGGCATGTATTGTGGAATAAGTTAGGTACTAAACTATTATTCTCTACAATTTGCCATCCATAGACTGATGGACAAACCGAGGTAGTAAATAGGACCATGACTTAATTGCTTCGTACCGTGATAAATAAGAACTTGAAAAGTTGGGAAGAGTGTTTACCTTTCATCGAATTTGCTTACAATAGAGCTATACACTCTTCTACTTCATTT
This sequence comes from Olea europaea var. sylvestris, assembly GCF_002742605.1. NCBI lineage: Eukaryota > Viridiplantae > Streptophyta > Magnoliopsida > Lamiales > Oleaceae > Olea > Olea europaea. The sequence continues at coordinate 18,019 of NW_019247803.1, read as the reverse complement.
TCGCCTTTTGAAATCGTTTATGGGTTTAATCCACTAACTTCTTTGGATTTGTTACCTTTACTTGTGAATGAACGAGGTAGCCTGGATGGTAAGAGGAAAGCTGAGTTGGTAAAATCACTCCACGAAAAGGTCCGGATGCAAATTGAAGAAAAGAGTAAGCTAGTTGCATCAAGGGTAACCAAAGGAAGAAAGCGCGTGACATTTGAACCAGGTAATTGGGTTTGGGTACATTTCAAAAAGGAGCATTTTCATGAGCAGAGGAAGTCAAAATTGTAGCCACGAAGAGATGGTCCATTCCAAGTATTCGAAAAGATAAATGATAATGCATACAAAGTGGAACTTCCAGGTGAGTATAATGTTACAGCTACATTAAACGTTGCTGATCTATCTCTCTTTGATGCAAGTGCAAATTCGAGGATGAATTTTTTTGAAGAGGGAGGGGCTGATATGATCCAAGATGCGAGAGTCACGAAGGGAAGGCCGAGCCGAGACCCGTAGATTATTGAAGAAGGCCCAATTATGCGATCGAGAGCGAAATGAGTTAAATAGGCGATGGGGTTGCTCGTTAAATCCACTATTGATGAAACCATGTTTGGGATGCAAAATGGAGCAAGTGTCATGTTGGGGTCGAAGGCCAAAGAGACTTGGATCAATATGATACGAGCAACGGAAGTTGGAAGCAGCAATGTGAACTATGCGACCACATAGTTATAATTCCCATGCGGACGCATGTATACCGGCAGGGCATTCCAGGAGGCAAATCAAATGAACTATGCGACCGCATAGAACAAAGTCGAGGACCGAATTGCAATTTTTCGCGAGTTTCCTAATTTGATTAGAATTGTAATCTTTTCATAATTCTTCTTGATTTTTGCATGGGATTTTATTCCTTTCACAATATTTTAGGTTTTAGTATAAATAGGAGTAGTATTTTTCATTGTGGAGGACTTTGAACATTTTTATTGAAAGAATTATCGCTTTCTTCTTTGTTCTTCTAAATTGAATAATTAATTGAACTTATCAAGGAGAAATTCTTGTGACATTCAAAACCGGATTGTGGGTTCTTCAATTGTGTAATCAAGGGATTCATCGTATCTTGCTATCTTTGGGTTCTTTGTTCCACGCTGTTGGGTCAAAAATCCAAAACCGGGTTATCAATTGGTGTTCTTGGGTTCCGCATCAATCTCGTTGTGGGTTTCGTAGTCTCTATTGCTACGGGGTTCGCACCAGTGGGTTTCTAATCAAATTTGACTAAAATTTAACCTTGATTTAGTTTGTTGGGGTATTTGTAATAAAAATTTTCTAAATTTTCAGTTGAGTTTTATCATTGGTATGTTTCTAATAGAATTTTACTAAAATTTCACATGGGTTTAGTTCATTGGCCCGTTTCCAATCAAATTTGACAAAAAATTCATCTGGGTTTTGTTTGTTGGCAGGTTTCCAATCAAATTTAACTCAAATTTAAATTAGATTTTGTTTGTCAGCGGGTTTCCAGTCAAATTTGACTAAAATTCCGCTTAGTTTTAGTTCATTAGCTCATTTTCAATCAAATTTGGCTAACATTTCTTTTGCATTTTGTTCATTGGTGCGTTTCCAATCAAATTTGATAAGACTTTCACCTAGGTTTAGTTCATTGGGCATGTTTGTAATCAAATTTGACTAAAATTTCAGTTGAGTTTTATCGTTGGCCGTTTCCAAGAGATTTTTACTAAAATTTCATATCAATTTAGTTCTTTGGTGTGTTTCCATTCAAATTTGACTAAATTTTCGTATAGATTTTGTTCATTGGCGCGCTTCAAATCAAATATGACCACAATTTCATCTCAGTTTTGTTAAATGGCGAGTTTTCAACCAAATTTGTGTAAAATTTCATCTGGATTTTGTTGTTGATGCGCTTCTAATCAACTTTGACAAAAATTCACATGGGTTTTGGTCATTGGCGTGTTTCTAATCAAATTTGACTAAAATTTCACCCAAGTTCTGTTCATTGGCGTGTTTGTGATCAATTTGGCTAAATTTTCAGTTGAGCTTTATAATTGGCACATTTCCAATAGAATTTTACTAAAATTTCACATGAGTTTAGTTCTTTGGCGCGTTTCAAATCAAATTTGACTAAAATTTCGTCTGAATTTTGTTCGTTGGCACACTTCAAAGCAAATATGACTACAATTTCATTCGAGTTTTGTTAAATGATGCATTTTAAATCAAATTTGAGTAACATTTCATCTAGATTTTGTTCATTGGTGCACTTCCAATTCAAATTTAACTAAAATTTCACATAGATTTAGTTCATTGGCATGTTTTCGATCATATTTGACAAAAATTTCACCTGAATTTTGTTCATTCACGTGTTTCTAATCAAATTTGACTAAAATTTCACATGAATTTGGTTCAATTGGTGCGTTTCCAATCAAAACTGTCAAAAATTTCATCCGCGTTTTGTTCATCGGCCGGTTTCTAATCAAATTTGACTAAAATTTCTCATGCGTTTAGTTTATTGGCTCATTTCCTATCAAATTTGAATTTGATTTTGTTCATTAATGGGTCTCTAGTTAAATTTGACTAAATTTTCACTACGGTTTAGTTCATTGGTGCATTTTCAATAAAATTTGACATAAATTTCATTTGCATTTTGTTCATCGGCTGGTTTCAAATCAAATTTGACTAATATTTCACCTGGGTTTAGTTTGTTGACGTGTTTGTAATCAAATTTGACTAAATTTCAGTTGAATTTTATCGTTGGCCCATTTCCAATATAATTTTACTAAAATTTCACATGGGTTTAGCTCTTTGGTGCATTTCCAATCAAATTTGACTAAAATTTCGTATGGATTTTGTTCATTGGCATGCTTCAAATCAAATATGACCACAATTTCATCTGAATTTTGTTAAATGGCAAGTTTTCAATCAAATTTGAGTAAAATATTATCTGGATCTTGTTCATGGGTGCGGTTCCAATCCAATTTGACAAAAATCTCACCTGAGTCTCATTCATTGGAGTGTTTTGGATCAAAATTGGCTAAATTTTCAATTGAGTTTTATCATTGGCACCTTTTGAATAGAATTATAGTAAAATTTCACATGGGTTCAGTTCTTTAGTGTGTTTCCAATCAAATTTGACTGAAATTTCATCTGAATTTTGTTGTTTGCACACTTCAAAGAAAATATGACTACAATTTCATTTGAGTTTTGTTAAATGACACATTTTAAATCAAATTTGAGTAAAATTTCATTTGGATTTTGTTCATTCGTGCGCTTCCAATCAAATTTGACTAAAATTTCAAATGGGTTTAGTACATTGGTGCGTTTCCAATCATATTTGACCCAAATTTAATTTTGATTTTGTTCATTAGCGGGTTTCGAGTCAAATACGACTAAAATTCTGCTTAGGTTTTGTTCATTAGAGCGTTTCAAATCAAATTTGACTAAAATTTC
>NW_019247803.1:7463-14233 GCF_002742605.1 Olea europaea var. sylvestris | reverse complement strand
GAGCGTTTTGAATAAAATTTGGCAAAAATTTCATCAGCCTTTTGTTCATTGGCAGGTTTCAAATCAAATTTAACTAAAATTTCACCTGGGTTTAGTTCATTGGCATGTTTGTAATCAAATTTGACTAAATTTTCAGTTGAGTTTTATCATTGACGCGTTTGCAATTGAATTTTACTAGAATTTTACATGGGTTTAGTACTTTGGCGTGTTTCCAATGAAATTTGACTAAAATTTCGTCTGGATTTTATTCATTGGCGCGCTTCAAAGTAAATATAACTACAATTTCATCTGAGTTTTGTTAAATGGCACGTTTTCAATCAAATTTGAGTAAATTTTCTTCTGGATTTTGTTCATTGGTGCGCTTCCAATCAAATTTGACTAAAATTTCACATGGGTTTTATTTATTGGCGCGTTTCCAGCCAAAATTAACTAAACTTTCACCTGGTTTTATTCATTGGCCTGTTTCTAATCAAATTTGACTGAAATTTTACCTGTGTTTGGTTCATCGGCGCGTTTCCAATTAAATTTGACAAAAAATTCATTTGCGTTTTGTTAATCGGTGGGTTTCCAATCAAATTTGACTAAAATTTCTCATGTGTTTAGTTCATTGGCACCTTTCCAACCAAATTTGAGCCAAATTTAAATTTGATTTTGTTCATTAGCTAGTTTCCAATCAAATATGACTAAAATTCTGCTTAGGTTTTGTTCATTAGAGCGTTTTGAATAAAATTTGGCAAAAATTTCATCGGCGTTTTGTTCATCAATAGGTTTCAAATCAAATTTGACTAAAATTCACCTGGGTTTAGTTTATTGGCGTGCTTGTAATCAAATTTGACTAAATTTTCAATTGAGTTTTATCGTTGGTGCGTTTCGAATCAAATGTTACTAAAATTTCACATGGGTTTAGCATTTTGGCGCGTTTCCAACGAAATTTGACTAATTTCATCTAGATTTTGTTCATTGGCGTGCTTCAAAGTAAATATGACTGCAATTTCGGCTGAGTTTTGTTAAATGGTGCGTTTTCAATCAAATTTAAGTAATTTTTCTTCTGAATTTTGTTCATTGGTGCACTTCCAATCAAATTTGACTAAAATTTCATATGGGTTTAGCTCATTGGCCTGTTTCTAACCAAATTTGACTAGAATTTCACCTGGTTTTGTTCATTGGCCTATTTATAATCAAATTTGATTAAAATTTCACTGAGTTTGGCTCATTGGCGCGTTTCCAATCAAATTTGACAAAAATTTCATCTGTGTTTTGTTCATCGATAGGTTTCCAATCAAATTTGACTAAAATTTCTCATGAGTTTAGTTCATTGGCGTGTTTCCAATCAAATTTGACCCAAATTAAATTTGATTTTATTCATTAGCGGGTTTCCAGTCAAATATGACAAAAATTCCACTTAGGTTTAGTTTATTGACGTGTTTTCAAAAAAAAAATTGACAAAAATTTCGTTGACGTTTTGTTCATCGGCAGGTTTCCAATCAAATTTGACTAAAATTTCACCTAGGTTTAGTTTATTGACGTGTTTTCAAAAAAAAAATTGACAAAAATTTCGTTGACGTTTTGTTCATCGGCAGGTTTCCAATCAAATTTGACTAAAATTTCACCTAGGTTTAGTTTATTGGCATGTTTGTAATCAAATTTGACTAAATTTTCAGTTGAGTTTTATCATTGGTGCGTTTCCTATCGAACTTTACTAAAATTTCACATGGGTTTAGTTCTTTGGCGCATTTCCAATCAAATTTGACTCAAGTTTTGTCTGGATTTTGTTCATTGGTGTGCTTCCAAGCAAAATGACTAAAATTTCATCTGAGTTTTGTGAAATGGCACATTTTCAATCAAATTTGAGTAAAATTTCATCTGAATTTTGTTTATTGGTGCGCTTCCCATCAAACTTGACTAGAATTTCACATGGGTTTAGTTCATTGGGGAGTTTTCAACCAAATTTGACCAAATTCTCACCTGGTTTTGTTCATTAGCCTATTTCTAATCAAATTTTATTAAAATTTTCATCTGAGTTTTGTTCATTGGTGCATTTTCAATCAAATTTGACTAAAATTTCTCATGCATTTAGTTCATTGGCGTGTTTTGATAATAGTGTAAAATATGATAGTTTCCCCTCTTAATTATTGCATTCATATGATTATTTGATACCAAAATGTACTCACTATACTTATGTTTTGATTCAGGTTGTATTTTGGTAGAATAGGTGGAAGATAGAAGAAAAGAGCAAAAAAGACCAGAGTGGAAGAAAATGAAAGTTTGGGGACTAAAGTACAAATACTCCAAACATGTCTCTAACCTTATGAAGATGATTCGAAAGTGTTAGAGGTCAAGTGGATGAGAAAAGAAGTCAAAGGGATGAAATACCGTCAAAGTTTGATCACACATCAATTTCCAATCGAAAAAAGTTGGGCACCATTTTTAGCCTCATATTGGGACCCATATTTGACATGACAAACGATAGAATTGGAAGATTACATCTGAAAAGAAGTTGTAGTCCTTTGAGTAATTTTCCAATGCAACTTGAATCACCTCAATCGAACAATGGAAGGGAAAATTATGGCCAAAATACTGGAAGCTGTCCAACGGAGGAAATGGTGACAACCATGCGGTCGCATGGCTACCTTTCGAGAATTTTTGGGGCCATTTTAGTTGAACCATGCGGTCGCATGGCTTATTACCACGCGGCCACATGGATATTTTTCGAGGGAAAAATCCCAAATTCCTATTTTTAACACTTATAGAGATTTGTTTGGCATACATTTTTAAGCCCTAATCTCGACCCAGAACGCTATTCTTCCTCTCCACATCAATTTTCTCTCATCTTGGGTAAAGAAACTCCATGGAAGGCTAGAAATCCTTGGTGAAGCAAGGGAGGAACTCGATTGGTATAGATTATTTCAATGTTTCTCATGCTTGTAATATGATTTCCATTGCTAAACAATTCTAAATTTAGATTTCTTATTCTTATAAATATGTTTTGAGATTGGTTTAATAAATATTAGTTTTGCATGGATTTAATCATGTTTATTCCATCGAATAATTGAAGTATGTATTGAATTTCAATTTCAGGCATTGTTGTGAGATCGATTTAACTTCTACTATATTTCGCATAGATTTAATCATGTTTTATCTATCGTGAAATTAACCTAATTGTCAAATTTCAATTTCAACTATCTATTGGTGTGATTTTCTATAATTTTATGCTTGATGTATAAGGTGGATTTAGAATCTGATTTCAATAGATTAAAGCGGGTATATGTTATAGGAACTCCATATTTTAGAATTACTGTAGAATAAAATTGGGCCTTAAAGTTATATTCCCCAATTAAAGTTTGATAAAAAAATCTTTAATTGAGTACATGAATGCATGATTGATATTGAATGATCTGAACCAATCGAGGGAATCCCGACTCTTCACTATTTTATACTTTGATTCAAATCTCGTAAATTTACATATTAACATTTGAACACATTTCAAATTGGTACATTATTTTCATAGAAATTCATAATGAGAAACCCTAGCTTTTGAACCTTTGAACTATTTTCCCATCTCCCAGTGGATATGACACCTCGAAGCTATACTATAATTACCGCGTTACACTTTGGGCGTAATCAAATTTTGGCGCGACTACCGGGGAGACGTTACAAATACTTGAAGGATTCTTGAGCAAAAGGGTGACTTCGTTCCTTTTTTTTTTACATTCTTTTAGTTAATTTAGTTTATTTTCTTCATTATTTCTCATTTAGTTTCAATTTTTTTTTGTGTTTTATGAACAAGCTTCAAGACGAACGAGGGCAATTTATTGCGATGCCTCAACCAGTGTTTGAAACACTTTCTAACCCTCTTTTTGATACTACGTCTATTGGCACGAATATCACACTACACAACACAATGCTGATAGTGAGCACGGTGATGCACCCTATAGGACCTTACATTATCTTCACCCCACACGCACATCTACATCGTCATGTATCATGTTTTCACCTAACATGCCACGTATATACCTAAAATTGGGAATGATTCAACTTCTTCCCAATTTTTATGGTCTTGAAAGTAAAAATCCATACGTGCATATTAGCGAGTTTGAGGAGGTAGTGGCAACCTTCTATAGTCAACATGGTACATTGGATGCAGTCAGGTTAAAATTTTTCCCATTTTCACTCAAAGAACGAGCAAAAAGCTAGCTATATTCACTGCGACCACGTTCGATTGGGACTTGGACTGAAATAACCCAAGTATTCTTTGGCAAATACTTCCCCCATTATAAAACAACTGCTTTAAAAAATAAATTTCTTCTTTTGTCCAAAAGGATAACAAAACTTTATATCAAGCATGGGAAAGATACAAAGGATTGCAAGCCCTTTGCCCCCACCACGGTTATGAAAGTTGGCGTGTTGTGAGTTACTTTTATAAGGGTTTAATACCTAGGGAGCGTCAATTTGTAGAAATGATGTGTAATGGAGACTTCTTACAAAAAGACCCGGATGAAGCCATAGAGTATCTAGATGATTTAGCTAAAAAGGCTTGCACTTGGACTGGACCTACTGCCTCCAATAGCACCAACAGGTCATGACCTCAGGGAAACCCTACTAGCACAGGCACTTATCACCTTAGGGAGGAAGACAACCTTAGAGCCAAGGTAGAAAGCCTCACTAGAGAATTAGAAGCCCTACGTGCTAAGGATTTAAAACCTACACATGTTGTTTCTCGTGTTGAGTCTGAAGGATTTTGTTTTGTGTGTGGTGTCATGGATCATCCAGCACAAGAGTGTGCTACTTATGCTGAGATGGGGGGACTTTATGAGGAGCACTGTAATACTTTAGGCATATATCAAAAGCCCTACGCCCCTTTCTCCGAGACTTATAACCCAGGGTGGCGAAATCATCCCAATTTTAGCTGGAAGTCTGAGAACCAACAACATACCCAACAAACTTGAGCTTACAATGCACCCCCACATCAACTCATGTCCTCTAGGAATTCCTTAGAAGACACCTTACATGCATTCATCGAGGCACAAGGCAAGACAAATAAAAAATTTGAGACTATGATTGCCCAAGTAGAAGTAGTCGAGGAAAACAAAGAGATAAAGAATCATATATCTAAGTTAACCAATGCCTTAGTTGTAGGGGAACGTGGGAAATTTCTAGCTCAAGCTCAACCAAACCCAAAAGGGTAGCACATGGCACAAACCTCAAGATCCGAAGAGACCAAATTTAAGGAGGTGAATGCCATAACCACTAGATCAAGGAAGGTTGTAGAACCAACCCCTCCACCTAGAGATAACAAAAAAGAGCCAAGTGAGCCTAATGAGAGCAATCCTAATGAGGAAGTAGTGGAAAACCTAGCTAGAATACCTTTCCCTCAAGCTCTCAAGTCCACATCAAAATCAACAAGTCAGCATAATGAAATCCTAGAACACCTTAGACAAGTCAAAATCAATTTGCCTCTCTTGCATGTGATCTCTCAAGTTCCTACATATGCTAAAGTCCTTAAGGACTTATGCACTATAAAAAGGAAGCATCATATCAAAAAAAGTGCCTTCTTAACCGAGCAAGTGAGTGCTGTGATAGAACAAAGGATCCCACCAAAGTATAAGGAACTTGGTTGTCCTACCATTTCTTGTGTCATTGGGAATCGTGTGTTTGCACAAGCCCTTCTTGATTTAGGAGCTAGTGTCAACCTTATGCCCTATGCTATATACTTGTTGTTAGGTCTAGGAGAGATGAAACCCACCTCAGTGGTTCTACAATTAGCCGACCAGTCCACCATACAACCAAGGGGAATAGTTGAGGATGTGTTAGTTCAGGATGATAAATTTTACTACCCCATTGATTTCTTGGTATTATATGTGAAGTTTGAGGTGGGTGTTAATTCTAAAATCCCTATTATACTTGGTGGACCTTTCCTAGCTATAGCTAACGCTCTTATCAATTGCAGGAATAGTTTGATGAAGCTAACATTTGGAAATATGATGCTCTTATCAATATTTTCCATGTCACCAAAAAACCTACAGAAGATGATGAATGCCATCAAACCTACATGATTGATGTATTCACTCAGGAGAAAGCATCCAGAATAATTGATTCTGATCCTTTGAACTCTTTTCTCCTAAATTCTAAAATTTCATACGATTTTGATGTTGATAAGTATGCCAACATTTGTGCTATTTTTGGAAAATTGCAGGACCATGGGACTTCACCATGGCAACCCAAATTTGAGGAATTGTCGAAAAGGACTAGAGGACAGAAACCATCAAGTATTGAAAGCCCTAGACCAGAATTGAAACAACTTTCTATAGGGCTGAAACATGTGTTCCTTAGATCAGGTGATACCTTTCCTATCATTATTTCATCAGAATTGGATGCATTACAATGTAAAAAAATTATCCTTTGAACTCTTTTCTCCTAAATTCTAAAATTTCATACGATTTTGATGTTGATAAGTATGCCAACATTTGTGCTATTTTTGCAAAATTGCAGGACCATGGGACTTCACCATGGCAACCCAAATTTGAGGAATTGTCGAAAAGGACTAGAGGACAGAAACCATCAAGTATTGAAAGCCCTAGACCAGAATTGAAACAACTTTCTATAGGGTTGAAACATGTGTTCCTTAGATCAGGTGATACCTTTCCTATCATTATTTCATCAGAATTGGATGCATTACAATGTAAACAATTAAACATTTTGAATGAACACAAATCTGCATTAGGATGGACCATAGCCAAGATCAACGATATTAGTCCTTTAATTTTTTCTCA
>NW_019247803.1:4592-5603 GCF_002742605.1 Olea europaea var. sylvestris | reverse complement strand
GTGTCAAAAACTAGGTGCTATTTCCCACCATAATATGATGCCTTTAAATCCCATTATGGTAGTTGAAGTGTTTGATTATTAGGACATTAACTTTATAGGACCCTTTTCCACCCTCTTTTGGCTATTTATACATCATTGTGGCTGTAGACTACGTGTCTAAGTGGATAGAGGCAGTTGCTTGTAGAGCCAATGACAATAAAATGGTTATTAAATTCATTAAAGAAAATGCTTTGTCTCAATTTGGTACACCACGTGTTATCATTAGTGATAGAGGCACACACTTTTGCAACCATTCATTTGATGCACTAATGAAAAAGTATGGGGTGATTCATAAAATTTCCACTTCTTATCACCCACAAACTAGTGGACAAGTAGAATTGGCTAATAGGGAAATTAAACAAATTTTGGAAATGATGGTGAACCCTAATCGTAAGGATTGGTCGTTGTGACTTAATGATGCACTTTGGGCTTATCGTACAGCTTTTAAGACTTCCCTAGGCATGTTACCTTATAGACTAATCTTTGGAAAGCTTTGCCATTTACCTGTCAAACTTGAGCACCGAGCCTTTTGGGCCATTAAACACTTCAACTTTGATCTAGAAGAGGGAGGTAAACATAGGAAATTTCAATTGAGTGAATTAGAGGAGTTAAGAAATGATGCCTATGAAAGTTTTAGAATCTACAAGTCAAAAATGAAAGCATTTCATGATAAAAATATTGTGAGAAAAACTTTTGAACCAAACCAGAAAGTGTACTTGTATGATTCTAGACTTCACAAGCACTCGGGAAAACTGTGCTCTAGGTGGACTAGTCCCTTTGTCGTAACACAAGCTTTTGAGAATGGGACGGTTGAAATTGAGGACCCTAATGATGGTAGGATATTCAAAGTAAATGGATAGAAACTCAAAATACTCTATGGGCAACAGGTGCTTGCATTGGAAGAAATTCCTCTTGCGGACCTAGTTTACCACCCATGACACACTTCAGGTACATTTTTCACTTTGTGTTTCT
>NW_019247803.1:0-4297 GCF_002742605.1 Olea europaea var. sylvestris | reverse complement strand
GGAAATGATGAAGGTCAATTTAGGATTAACATATAAGCCTTTCAAGCCTTCTTTTTCAATAATTACAACCCCTAGTAGTCATGATGAGCCATACACACATGTATAGCCTTTTCTTCAAACACCCATGTTATACATACTTCTCCACATTATAGTATAGTCTATCCATGTATTTATCCAACTTTTTACTTCCAAGCGTGTAGTAAGTATTGAATGCTTATTTGTGAAAAATAGAAGCAAGAAAATGACAAGAGTTAGTATGTACTCAAGCAAAACACCCCTAAAAAATAAAAAAAAATAAAAAAAGACAAAAAAATGATTGATTTTGGAGTTGAAATATTGAAGAGTGTATTGATCGAAAGATGTAATCTATTGAGATGCTTGATGAGATACCTAGTTACATGCTTGAAAGTCCTTAAATCTTTTTATCTTCCTTTTCATACAGCCTAACCCAAACTACATTACAACCAACTACATTGACTGTTTGGATCCTAAGTATGATTGTGGTAAGAAAGTGATGAATTTTCATTGGACAGTATGCCTATCATAAGATTAATGTTTGCTTGTTACTCATTCAGAAACATTTAAGCCTCCAAATTATGTGTATCCCTTTCTCAACTCTATAGAGAGAAAACTGCACTAAACACTTCGATACCCGTGAGTTATGGGGCTGAACCTTTAACTTGAGACATACTTGATGTTGCATGTGTTAGGATTGGCGGTAAGATGGCTATGCCTTGACACACACTCACACATTTGGCAATTGTTTTTGATATCTTGATGATCATGTCATTGTTAAGTTCTTGGAGTGTTGAGTTTGAAAAGAAACATGAATTGTGGTGAAGTTAGAACTTAATAATATCACTTGTATCATAGTCTAATCATTCGTTTTCTTGTTCTGCATTGAATTGCTAGGGAGTAGCAATAAGCAAGTTGGGGTTGTGATAAGAGTGTAAAATATGATAGTTTCCCCTCTTAATTATTTCATTCATATGATTATTTGATACCAAAATGTACTCACTATACCTATGTTTTGATTCAATTTGCATTTTGATAGAAAAGGTGGAAGATAGAAGAAAAGAGCAGAAAAAGACAAAAGTGGAAGAAAATGAAAGTTCGGGAACTAAAGTGCAAATACTCCAAACTTGTGTCTAACCTATGATGAAGATTCGAAAGTGTTAAAGGTCAAGTGGATGAGAAAAGAAGTCAAAGAGATGAAATACCATCAAATTTTGATCACACATCCATTCCCAATCGAAAAAAGTTGCGCACCATTTTTAGCCTCATATTGGGGCCCATTTTTGAAATAAAAAAAAGATAGAATTGGAAGATTATATCTGAAATAAAATTGTAACCCTTTGAGTTAGCTTTCTAATGCAACTTGAATCACCTCAATCGAACATTGATAGAGAAAGTTATGGCCAAACTACTAAAGGCTGTCTGGCGGAGGAAATGGTGACAACCATGCAGTCGCATCGCTATAAAGCAATGTGGTCGCATGGCTGCCTTCCAAGAATTTCTAGGGCCATTTTAGTTGAACCATGCGATCACATGGCTAATAACCATGCGGCCACATGGGTATTTTTCGAGGGAAAAATCCAGATTCCTATTTTGGACACCTATAGAGACATATTTGGCACATGTTTTTAAGCCCTAATCTCGACCCAAAATGCTATTCTTCCTCTCCACATCAATTTTCTCTCATCTTGGGTGAAGAAACTCCATAGAAGGCTAGAAATCCTTGGTGAAGCAAGGGAGGAACTCGATTGGTATTCATTATTTCAACGTTTCTCATGCTTGTAATATGATTTCCATTGCTAAACAATTCTAGATTTAGATTTCTTGTTCTTATAAATATGTTTTGAGATTTAATCATGTTCTTTCCATCGAATAATTGAAGTATGTATTGAATTTCAATTTCAAGCATTGTTGGGTGATTGATTTAACTTTTACTATATTTCGCATAGATTTAATCATATTTTATATATCGTGAAATTAACCTAATTGTTAAATTTCAATTTCAACTATCTATTGGTGTGATTCTCTATAATTTTATGCTTGAAGTATAAGGTGGATTTAGACTCTGATTTCAATAGATTAAAGCGGATATATGTTATAGGAACTCCATATTTTAGAATTACCGTAGAATAAAATTGGGCCTTAATGTGATATTCCCCAATTAAAGTTTGATAAAAAAAATCTTTAATTGAGTACATGAATGCATGATTGATATTGAATGATCCGAACCAATCGAGGGAATCCCGACTCTTCAAAATTTTATACTTTGATTCAAATCCCGTAAATTCACATATTAACATTTGAACACATTTCAAATTGGTACATTATTTTCATACAAATTCATAACGAGAAACTCTAGCTTTAGAACCTTTGAACTATTTTCCCATGTCCCTATGGATACGACACCCCAAAACTATACTACAATCACCGTGTTACACTTTGGGCGTAATCACATTTCCAATCAAATTTAAATTTGATTTTGTTCATTAGCGGCTTTGTAGTCAAACTTGACTAAAATTCCGCTTAGGTTAATTTTATTGACGCATTTTCAATCAAATTTGACGAAAATTTCACTTGCATTTTGTTCATCAGTGGGTTTCCAATCAAATTTGACTAAAATATCACATGGATTTAGTTCATTGGTGTGTTTGTAATCAAATTTGACTACATTTTCAGTTGAGTTTTATCATTACTGCGTTTCCATTAGAATTTTACTAAAATTTCGCATAGGTTTAGTTCTTCGGCGCGTTCAATAAAATTTAACTAAATTTTCGTATGGATTTTGTTTATTGGCGTGCTTCAAATCATATATGACCACAATTTCATCTAAGTTTTGTTAAATGACTCATTTTCAATCAAATTTGAGTAAAATTTCATCTGAATTTTGTTCATTGGCACGCTATCAATCAAATTTGACTAAAATTTCACATGGGTTATGTCCATTGGCACGTTTTCTATCATATTTGACTAAAATTAAATATGGATTTTGTTCATTCACGTGTTTCTAATCAGATTTGGCTAAAATTTCACTTGAGTTTGGTTCATTGACACCTTTCCAATCAAATTTGACAAAATTTCATCTACGTTTGTTCATCGGCAGGTTTCCAATCAAATTTGACTAAAATTTCTCAAGGATTTAGTTCATTGCTGCATTAACAATTAAATTTGACTCAAATTTAAATTTGATTTTGTTCATTAGTGGGTCTCCAGTCAAATTTGACCAAAATTTTGCTTAGGTTTAGTTCATTGGCACGTTTTCAATCAAATTTGGCTAAAATTTCATGTGCATTTTGTTCATGGTTGGGTTTCCAGTCAAATTGGACTAAAATTTCACCTGAATTTAGTTCATTGAGGTGTTTGTAATCAAATTTGACTAAATATTTAGTTTAGTTTTATCATTGGAGCGTTTCCAAAAGAATTTTATTAAAATTTCACGTGGGTTTAGTTCTTAGGCGCGTTTTCAATCAAATTTGACTAAAATTTCGTCTGGATTCGGTTCATTAGCACACTTTAAATCAAATATGACTATAATTTCATCTGAACTTTGTTAAATGGCGCATTTTCAATCAAATTTGAGTAAAATTTTATCTGAATTTTGTCCATTGGTGCACTTCTAATCAAATTTAAATAAAATTTCACCTGACTTTTGTTCATTGGCAAGTTTTATTCAAATTTGACTAAAATTTCACCTGAGTTTGGTTCATTGGCGTGTTACCAATCAAATTCGACAAAAAATTCATCTGTGTTTTGTTCATCGACGGGTTTCCATTCAAATTTGACTAAAATTTCACCTGAGTTTGGTTCATTGGCGTGTTACCAATCAAATTCGACAAAAAATTCATCTGTGTTTTGTTCATCGACGGGTTTCCATTCAAATTTGACTAAAATTTTTCATAGGTTTGGTTCATTGGCACGTTTCCAATCAAATTTGACTCAAATTTAAATTTGATTTTGTTCATTAGGGGGTTTTTGATCAAATTTGACTAAAATTTAGCTTAGGTTTGGTTCATTGGCGTATTTTCAATAAAATTTGACAAAAATTTCATCTGCATTTTGGTAAATCGGTGGGTTTCCAATCAAATTTGACTAAAATTTCACCTGAATTTAGTTCGTTGACATGTTTGTAATCAAATTTGACTAATTTTTCAGTTGAGCTTTATCATTGGCCCGTTTCTAATAAAATGTTACTAAAATTTCATATGGGTTTAGTTCTTTGGTGTGTTTCCAATCGAATTTGACTAAAATTTCGTCTAGATTTTATTCATTGGCGTGCTTCAAATCA
>NW_019247802.1:386-1402 GCF_002742605.1 Olea europaea var. sylvestris | reverse complement strand
GTGACAATTTCGTCATTTTTCGCGACGGTGTCGGAATGGGCTTAAATTTGACTGGTTGATCGGAAACAAAAATCGTTCCAGGGTCAATTTCGTCATTTTTCGCGACGGTGTTGGAATGGTCTTAAATTTGACAGGTTGATCGGAAAAAAAAATTGCGCCAGGGGCGATTTCGTCATTTTTCGCGACGGTGTCGGAATAGGCTAAAATTCTGTAGGTTGATGGGAAACAAAAATTGCGCCGGGGGATATTTCTTCATTTTTCGCGACGGTGTCGGAATGGGCTAAAATTTGACAGGTTGATCGAAAACAAAAACTGCGCCAGGGGCAATTTCGTCATTTTTCGAGACGGTGTCGGAATGGGCTAAAATTTTACAGGTTGATCGGAAACAAAAAACCGTGCCAGGGGCAATTTCGTCATTTTTCGCGACGGTGTCGGAATGGGCTTATATTTGACAGGTTGATTGGAAACAAATATCGTGCCAGGGGTTATTTCTTCATTTTTCGCGACGGTGTCAAAATTGGCTAAAATTTGACAGGTTGATCGGAAACAAAAATCGAGCCGGGATCAATTTCATCATTTTTCGCGACGGTATCGAGCTGAAATTTGGCTGGTTGATTGGAAGCAAAAATCGCACCGGGGGCAATTTCGTCTTTTTTCGCGATGGTGTCGGAATGGGCTAAAATTTGATTGGTTGATCGGACACAAAAATGGGCCAGGGGCAGTTTCGTCATTTTTCGCGACGGTGTCGGAATGGGCTAAAATTTGACAAGTTGATGGGAAACAAAAACCGCGCTAGGGGCAATTTCGTCATTTTTCGCGACGGTGTCGGAATGGGCTAAAATTCTGCAGGTTGATGGGAAACAAAAATTGCGCCGGGGGAAATTTCTTCATTTTCGCGACGGTGTCGAAATGGGCTAAAATTTGACAGGTTGATCGGAAACAAAAACCGCCCCAGGGGCAATTTGGTCATTTTTTGCGACGGAGTCGAATGGGCCAAAATTTGACAGGTTGATCGG
>NW_019247802.1:0-369 GCF_002742605.1 Olea europaea var. sylvestris | reverse complement strand
TGGCCGTTTGATCTGAAATAAAAATCGCGCCGGGGGCAATTTCGTCATTTTTCTCGACGGTGTCGGAATGGGCTAAATTTTGACAGGTTCATCGGAAACAAAAACTGCGCCAGAGGCAATTTCGTCAATTTTCGCGACGGTGTCTGAATGGGCTAAAATTTGACAGGTTGATCGGAAACAAAAACCGCGCCAGGGGCAATTTCGTCATTTTTCGCGACGGTGTCGGAACGGGCAGAAATTTGTCTGGTTGACTGGAAATAAAATCGCGCCGGGGGCAATTTCGTCATTTTTGTGACGGTGTCGGAATGGGCTAAAATTTGGCAGGTTGATCGGAAACAAAAATCGCGCCAGGGGCAATTTCGTCATTTT
>NW_019247801.1:0-1402 GCF_002742605.1 Olea europaea var. sylvestris | reverse complement strand
CCTTTCTTAACTCAAAGGGTCTTTACCGTTTATTTTCTCCATTAAAGTATTATAAAATAATTAATTTACCATCTCGTTAAGGGGGTGTTTGAGCCACATTATTTTGGTAATAATGCATTCTTGAATAGTGTATTGATGGAAAATGTGTGATTAAAAAATAAGAAAAAAATTTTGATTTGCGTGTAATATTATTTTATTGAAGAATGTGTGGTTGAAATGATGTCAAATCACTATTTAAGAATACATTTTTTTTAGAATAATGTGGCTCAAACATGCCCTAAATAAACAAATAGAAAATTAAAGAAAGATTATAAAAATAATAATTACATCTAGAGTTTCAAGTTTTTTAAAAAGTACAAACGAGTGTCACATAAAATAATTTAAAACATACTACAAAGTAAGTATTTCATCTTTCCAATTGGTTTCACCTGCCCTTATCCCATCACCTACCCATCGCCACCACCAAAATAATTAAAAAGAGAATTAAAGTATAAAAAAATTTAATAAAATGGTTCTTCCCCATCCAATTCCGCACAGTGTCACTGGTCACCACCATCACCACCCATTCTCCCAATCTCACCATGGCACCATTCATGAATTTAGTTATTTTCTTTTAATCAAGATTCATTTTTTAATAGCTTTTTGTTTACAACGAAGTTGCAAGAGTTTTTTTGGGAATTAGCTATTTCCAACAAATTCTTGTTTCTAGCTTATTGTTACCGATTACTTAGAAAACCACTGCATCAGCTTTTAATTTCCTTTAATTTTTTTTTTAAAATTTATTTTGCTTGATAAAATGATGTCCGAAGATGTTCCATTAGATGGTTCATTCAAGATCTTAATTTAAACCTCAATTTTAACAGTTCTAGTCGATTTTTTTTTTCTTTTGCTAGTTATGTTCTAAATTATTTTACGTTAAACTCGTTTTTAAAAAACTTGAAACTCCAGCTACAATTATTTCTTTTTTTATATTCGCTTTTTCTTTACTATTTGTTTATTTAAAGAGGGAAACTTAGTTATTTTACCATACTTTAAGGAGGAAAATAAACAATAAGAACCTTTTAGGCAAAGAAAGGTTAATATAAAAGCCCAAGTGTCGAAATTAAAATGATAGGAACAACTTGCACAATAAAAGCAAATGATAGATATATTTTGCGCCAATTGCCCATATTTGATGGAAGGAATTGACAAAATGAGATGAAAAGAACCAATTTCACAAGAAAATGTTAAAATAAGGGTGCGAATGCCAAATTTAAAACGATGTGAAGAATTTACACAATGAGTGCAAACAACGAGGACCTTTTGTACTAATCATCCCATTTAGCATCATCAAATCCTTCGGACCCAGCATAATAATATCACTTGGCATTGCAACATCTTAATCGTTGTTTTGGGTGACAAG
>NW_019247800.1:0-1402 GCF_002742605.1 Olea europaea var. sylvestris | reverse complement strand
GCTTTGTCCTCGCTCGTGTCATAGGTCCACCTTCGATTTTCAACGGATCTTTTTCCGGGCTTGACATTGGACTTGATTTGGTTGCTTGTGACTCCTGGATCACATCATCCCCTCCCTCTTTAAAAGGATTCGTCCTCAAATCTGAATCTGCATCAAAGAGAGAAATATCAGATATATTAAAAGTTGCTGAAACGTTATACTCCCCTGGAAGATCTAATTTGTATGTATTGTCATTGATCTTCTCAACTACTCGGAACGGTCCCTCTCCCCGTGGGAACAACTTTGATTTTCTTTGCTTTGGGAACCGCTCTTTTCTGAAGTGCACCCAAACCCAGTCTCCTGGTTCGAATGTGACAATTTTTCTGCCCTCATTTGCTTGCTTCGCACAGTGCTTGTTTTTCTTCTCAATTTGCTCCTGCACCTTTTCATGGAGTGACTTCACCAACTCGGCCTTCCTTTTTCTATCCAAGATACCTCGTTCATTAACAGGAAAAAGTATTAAATCCATAGGTGTTACAGGATTAAAATCGGAAATAATTTCAAAAGGAGAAAACGACAAAGTGGAGTATGTGGCCCTATTATATACAAATTCGATGAAAGGTAAGCACTCTTTCCAATTCTTCAAATTCTTATTAACTACAGTGCGCAAAAGTTGTGTCATAGTCCTATTCACTAATTTGGTTTGGCCATTTGTTTGTGGATGACAAGTTGTAGAAAATAGTAGTTTCGTGCCTAACTCCACAAGACTCTCCAAAAGTGACTAAGGAACTTAACATCCCTATCTGACACTATGCTTTTAGGTACCCCATGCAAGTGCACAATTTCTTTAAAGAACAAATATGCAATGTTAGTGGCGTCATCAGTTTTGTGACATGGAATGAAATGTGCCATTTTACTAAATCTATCCACCACTACAAAAATTGAATCTCGCCCCTTTTTAGTCCTAGGCAAACCTAACACGGAGTCCATTGAAATATCTATCCAAGGTCCACTAGGTACTGGCAAAGGTGTATACAATCCATGAGGTAAGACCCTAGATTTGGCCTGTTTACATTTTATGCATTGACTACAAACCCTTTCTACCTCAACTTTCATTTTAGGCCAATAGAAATGTTCAGTCAATATATCTAACGTCTTTGCTATCCCAAAGTGACCCATAAGTCCCCCACTATGTGCTTCGCTAACCAGTAGTTCACGCATAGAGCAATTAGGAACATATAATTTACTTTCCCGAAACAAGTATCCCTCATGCTTAAAGAACTTATCTATAACCCCCTTGTGACATGAATTGTAAATGTCGGAAAAATCAGAATCAGTAACATGCCTGTCCTTAATATACTCAAAACCAAGTAATTTTGTACTTAAAGTAGTTAGAAGCACATACCTGCGCTACAATGCATCT
>NW_019247799.1:0-1402 GCF_002742605.1 Olea europaea var. sylvestris | reverse complement strand
TCGTGCCGGGTGAATTTCGTCATTTTTCGCAATTGCGTCGGAATTGGCTAAAATTTTACGGGTTGATCGGAAACAAAAATCGCTACGGGGGCAATTTCGTCATTTTCGTAACTGTATCGGAAAGGGCTCAAATTTGACAGGTTGATCGGAATCAAAAATCTCGTCGGGTGAATTTCGTCATTTTTCGCAATTGCGTCGGAATTGGCTAAAATTTGACGGGTTGATCGGAAACAAAAATCGTGCCGGGGGCAATTTCGTGATTTTTCGCGACTGCGTCGGAATGGGCTGAAATTTGACTGGTTGATCGGAAATAAAAATCGCGCCGGGGAACATTTCGTCATTTTTCTCGACTGTGTCGGAATGGACTAAAATTTAACTGGTTGATCGGAAACAAAAATCGCCCCGGGGGCAATTTCGTCATTTTCCACGACTGTGTCGGAATGGGCTACAATTTTACAGGTTGATCGGAAACAAAAAACCGTGCAGGGGGCGATTTAGTCATTTTTCGCGACTGTGTCGGAATGGGATAAAATTTGACTGGTTGATCGGAAATAAAAATCGCGCCGGGGACAATTTCGTCATTTTTCTCGACTGCGTCGTAAAGGGCTAAAATTTGACTGTCGATCGGAAACAAAAATCGCTTCAGGGGAAATTTAGTCATTTTTCACCGCTGTGTCGGAATGGGCTCAAATTTGACTGGTTGATCGGAAATAAAAAATCACGCTGGGGGCAATTTCGTCATTTTCGCGACTGTGTCGGAATGGGCTCAAATTTGACAGGTTGATCAGGAACAAAAATCGTGCCGGGTGAATTTCGTCATTTTTCGCAATTGCGTCGGAATTGGCAAAAATTTGACGGGTTGATCGGAAACAAAAATCGCGATGGGGGCAATTTCGTCATTTTCGCGATTGTGTCGGAAAGGGCTCAAATTTGACTGGTTGATCGGAATCAAAAATCGCGTTGGGTGAAATTCGTCATTTTTCGTAATTGCGTCGGAATTGGCTAAAATTTGACGGGTTGATCGTAAACAAAAATCGCGCCGGGGGCAATTTCGTCATTTTTCGCGACTGTGTCGGAATGGGCTAAAATTTGACTGGTTGATCGGAAACAAAAATCGCCATGGGGGCAATTTCGTCATTTTTCGCGACTGTGTCGAAATGGGATAAAATTTGACTGGTTGTTCGGAAATAAAAATAGTGCCGGGGACAATTTCGTCATTTTTCTCGACTGTGTCAAAAAGGGCTAGAATTTGACTGTCGATCGGAAACAAAAACCGCTTCAGGGGGAATTTCGTCATTTTTCACGACTGTGTCGAAATAGGCTCAAATTTGACTGGTTGATCGGAAATAAAAAATCACGCTGGGGGCAATTTCGTCATTTTCGCGACTGTGTCGGAATGGGC
>NW_019247798.1:0-1402 GCF_002742605.1 Olea europaea var. sylvestris | reverse complement strand
GGATCGAGCCAATGAAAAGTGCTTTTTGATTTCGTGATAACTTCGGGTTTGATCATTTTCAACAAATTGCTAGTCTAATTCGATTGGAATCGAGCCAATGAAAAGTGGTCTTTGATTTCATGATAACTTCGGGTTTAATAATTTTCGGTGAATTGCTAGCTAATTCGATTGGAATCGAGCTAAAGAAAAGTGGTTTTCGATTTAATGATAACTTTGGGTTTGATCGTGTTTGGTGAAATGCCAGTCTAATTCGATTGGAATCGAGCCAATGAAAAGTGGTCTTTGATTTCATGATAACTTCGGGTTTGATCATTTTCGGCGAATTGCTAGTCTAATTCGATTGGAATCGAGCCAATGAAAAGTGGTCTTTGATTTCATGATAACTTCGGGTTTGATCATTTTCGGCGAATTGCTAGTCTAATTCGATTGGAATCGAGCCAATGAAAAGTGGTCTTTGATTTCATGATAACTTCGGGTTTGATCATTTTCGGCGAATTGCTAGTCTAATTCGATTGGAATCGAGCCAATGAAAAGTGGTCTTTGATTTCATGATAACTTCGGGTTTGATCATTTTCGGCGAATTGCTAGTCTAATTCGATTGGAATCGAGCCAATGAAAAGTGGTCTTTGATTTCATGATAACTTCGGGTTTGATCATTTTCGGCGAATTGCTAGTCTAATTCGATTGGAATCGAGCCAATGAAAAGTGGTTTTGATTTTATGATAACTTCAGATTTGATCATTTTCGGAAATTGCTATTCTAATTCGATTGGAATCGAGCCAATGAAAAGTGGTTCTTCATTTCATGACTGGTTTTGAATTCATGATAGCATCGAGTTTGTTCGTGTTTGTCAAATTACTAGTCTAATTCGAATGGAATCGAGCCAATGAAAAGTGGATTTTTATTTCATGATAACTTCGGGTTCGTTCGTTTTTGACGAATTGCTAGTCTAGTTCCATTCGAATCGACCCAATGAAAAGTGGCTTTTGATTTCATGATAACTTCGGGTTTGTTCATTTTTGGCGAATTGCTTGTCTAATTCAATTGGATTTGAGCCAATGAAAAGTGGCTTTCAATTTCATGATAACTTGGAGTTCAATCGTTTTCGAAAAATTGCCAGTCTAATTCGATTGGAATCGAGCCAATGAAAAGTGGTTCTCGATTTCTTGATAACTTCGAGTTTGATTGTTTTTGGCAAATTGCAAGTCTAATTCGATTGGAATCGAGCAAATGAAAAAGTGGTTTTTGACTTCATAATTCGATTGGAATCGAGCCAATGAAAAGTGGTTTTTGATTTCAGATAACTTCGGGTTTGTTCATTTTTGGTGAATTGCTAGTCTAATTCGATTGGAATCGAGAAAATGAAAAGTGGTTTTTGATTTCATGATTGCTTCGGGTTTGA
>NW_019247797.1:0-1402 GCF_002742605.1 Olea europaea var. sylvestris | reverse complement strand
AATTCCTTCGTTTAGGCCTCCGATTAATTAATTTCCCTATTAATTATGCCAGGTTGAAGAAGTATTGGACAGAAAATTAACAAGGAAAAATCGTACCATGGGAAATTTCGTCATTTGTCACGACGGTGTCGGAATGGGCCGAAATTTGGCAGGTTGATTGGAAACGGCGCGAGAAATTGGACTAGAGGCACAGACCCGGGATCACGGGATTTTAGCCAAATTCCTTCGCTTAGGCCTCGGAATAATTAATTTCTGTATTAATTATTTCAGGCTGAAGATGTGTTGGACAGAAAATTAACAACGGAAAACCGCCCCAGGGGCAATTTGCTCATTTGTCGCGACGGTGTCGGAATGAGCTAAAATTTGGCAGGTTGATTGGAAATGGCCCTTGAAATTGGAGTCGGGGCACGGACCCGGGATCACGGTATTTTAGCCAAATTCCTTCATTTAGGCCTCCAAATAATTAATTTTCTTATTAATAATGTTAGGCTGAAGATGTGTTGGACAGAAAATTAACGCAAAATTGCACAAGGGGCAATTTTATCATTTGTCGTGACGGTGTCGGAATGGGCAAAAAATTTGGCAAGTTTATTTGAAACGGCCCGAGAAATTGGACTCGGTGCACAGACCATGGATCATGGGATTTTAGCCAAATACCTTTGTTTAGGCCTCCGAATAATTAATTATGTCAGATTGAAGAAGTGTTGGACAGAAAATTAACAAAGAAAAACCGCACCAGGGGCAATTTCTTCATTTGTCGCGACAGTGTCGGAATGGGCCGAAATTTGGCAGGTTGATTGGAAACGGCCCCGAAAATTGGACTCAGGGCACAGACTCGGGATCACGTGATTTTTGCCAAATTCCTTCGTTTAGGCCTCCGAATAATTAATTTTCGTACTAATTACGTCAGGTTGAAGATGTATTGGACAGAAAATTAACAACAGAAAACCGCACGAGGGGCAATTTCGTCATTTGTCGCGACGGTGTCGGAATGGGCCGAAATTTGGCAAGTTGACTGGAAACGGCCCGAGAAATTGGAGTCGGGGCACAGACCGAGGATCACGGGATTTTAGCCAAATTCCTTCGTTTAGGCCTCCGAATAATTAATTTCGGTATTAATTATGTCGGGTTGAAGAAGTGTTGGATAGAAAATTAACACACAAAAACCGCACTAGGGGCAATTTCATCGTTTGTCGCGACAGTGTCGCAATGGACCGAAATTTGACAGGTTGATTGGAAACGGCCCCACGAATTGGAGTCGGGGCACAGACCCGGGATCACGGGATTTTAGTCAAATTCCTTCATTTAGGCCTCCGAATAATTAATTATCATATTAATTATGTCAAGCTGAAGATTATTGGACAGAAAATTAACAATGTAAAAACTTTAGTCAAATTCCTTC
>NW_019247796.1:0-1402 GCF_002742605.1 Olea europaea var. sylvestris | reverse complement strand
CTTTTTTTTTTTTTTTTTTTTTTATCTCCCCTCTACTTTAAAAGAGGAAATCCAAAGTTACTTTTCATTCTTGAGTTCCTACTTTATTAAAAACTTCTCACATAATATATTTCCTCTAAGCAGTCTACTTATCATTCAATAAAACTCGATTTCAATGTATTTTTCACTTTATCAGGGTCAGTCCACTATCATACTCTCTCATTTCATCTCTCCTAACAATCGACATTTTCCCTCGCATTCTCTTTCATTTTGTATGCGTAGCAACACAAGTAGACTATAACGAAATTTCATATCGTTCTTTCACATTTTCATATTAATGTGGTAATTTCATTTTATTTATGTATTTGATTGATTTTCCTATACATTAAAAGAAATTTTGTTTTAGCGTTGTTCCCGCAATGCACGTCTTACCATTTTTTTTCCTATATTCCCTCTATCTTAGAAAAGGTAATTACTATTCATTCTTGAGTTCTTACTGTTCACACAATACATTTTCCCTTAGTATTCCATTGTACATTCAGCCTAACCTAGTTCCAATTTGCTTTTGACTTTATTAGGCCCAACCATGTTTCCAACGCTTTCATTTCTTCTCTCAGATGAACCCTAACAATCGATATTTCTTCTTTCTTTCTCTTTTGCTTTGCATGCTTAATCGCATGAGTCAACTCTATATAAATTTTAGATCATTCTTCCACATCTTCATATTAACATGGTAATTTCGTTTCTTTTTTGTATTAGATTGATTTTCCCTATGCATTAATAAAGGGGCTTTGTTTTCTATTTTTCCTTGCAATACGTGTTTTACCTTTTTCTTATATCTCCTCTACCTTAAAAAAGGCATCCAAAATTATTATTCATTCTTGAGTTCCTATTGTTACACACAATTCACACAATAAATTTCCTATAAGTAGTCTATTAGATCATTCAGCACAACCCAACTCCAATTAGCTTTTCACTTTATCATGGTCAATCCCCTTTCCTACTATTTCATTTCATCTCTCACACAAAATCCCAATCGAAATTTCTCATCTCATTCTCTTTCATTTTGCATGCTTAATTGCACAAGTAGACTATATAAAAATTTCATATCATTCTTCCACATCTTCAGATTAACGTGGTAATTTTGTTTCATTTTTATATTTGATTCACTTTCTATATAAATTAAAAGAGAGACTTTGTTTTGTTTTTGGTGCTATTTCTGGCAATGCACATCTTACCTTTTTCCCCTATATTCCTTCTACTTTAAAAGAGATAATTCAAAATTACTATTTATTCTTGAATTCTTACTTTACACACACTATTCACACAATACATGTTTCTTATTTAGCCCAACCTGGTTCCAATTTGCTTTCCACTTTATTAGGCCCAACCCTCTTTCTAACTCTTTCATTTCTTCTCTCAC
>NW_019247795.1:0-1402 GCF_002742605.1 Olea europaea var. sylvestris | reverse complement strand
ATATAGTTATAAAAGAAGAGGTTGGCCCCGTCAACAAAATAATAAAGAATTAAAGGAAAATAAACATAAAGAAGGTTCTGTGATGAGAGGAGCCAAACAAAGTCACGAAAATAGAGGTCAGTTGGCCAAGAGATTTCAACAAAAAATAGCTCATGCTTTTTATGTTAAAAACGAGGCCATTATGCGAGAGACTGTGGGTTTAAAAAGAGTCAGCAGAAGGCAATATAGCAACCTCCAATGAGCAAGAGAAGTACAATAGTGAAGAAAAACGGGATGCTGAGGTAACGACGACAATAATTTAGCAAACTCGAGAAAAGAAATTAAACTCAAGTGTGAAGGGTGAATCAGCATTAGTGGTAGTCCTACTTGAGCAAAAAAATTCCGAAGATGACTAGATTGATGACCTAGAAGAGGATATCGTGGTTCATGAAGAGTCTTCTTGGGGGACTCCACAAAAGGATGAACTACCAGACTTTGAAGAGGCGTTTGAAGAAGTATATTCTTGGAGACACTGCAGAGGATGGAGCAAACACCGAAGAGGGTAGATAAGCTAGAATCAAGGAAATGGAAGACAAATTATAAAATGCTATCACAGAAGCGCAATGAAGTCCTGATAAAACAAAAAAATGCACAAGGATCAAGTGACGATATAATTTATAGATAATATGGCACGATGAGAGACATTGATGGAGTGACTGATGAACTATTTGATGAAGATGATGCATCAAAATTAGATGACACAGAAGTTGATAAACAGTGGCTTTATGTAACGGATTTGAACCATATTTTTCCATCATATTCTTAGTTATCGTTGAAAGATGTCAACTAAAGTGGAGTAAAACAGTAAGTGATCTCATTGTACATATGGTCATTTTGCCAACTGAAGATTTAATTTCTGAATTTTGGTGATCAGCATGTAGTTTTAAGGCATGATGATGAACTGCTATTGTTTTCATTTCAAATAATTTTGTAAATTAAGAGACACATCCCCTAGGGAGAATTGTAATCTTTTGATCTCATTTCCTTACAACTCCTTACCTTAAATGAAGGCATGAAAATGTTTATATGATAGAAGGAACATGAACCTTTCTGTATTCTTTTGTTTACAATTACTATTTCTAACTATTCAATATACAATATACCGATGATTAGCGTTCACTGATCTCATGAGTTTGCCCAAGAGATATTGAGAATGACAAAATTTTTCAGTTGTGGAAGGATTAAATTTTCGTATAGAATGTCCGGAACTATTGGAACATTAGATGGGTTGGATGCAGAGTTAATTCCCGCCGAGCTTACCATGTCATTATTTTCGTGTCTTTTTTTTTTTTTTTAGTTCACATTAAGTAACCTTGAAATATTTTTCCTATTTCATATAATACTTTCTAAGCCCTCTTTTTTT
>NW_019247794.1:0-1403 GCF_002742605.1 Olea europaea var. sylvestris | reverse complement strand
CTTTCAGAATTTGACTTGTGACAAAATCGTGTTTATATGAAACACGACTTAATAAGTGGTGACAACTTATTGGATGGCCAACATGTGGACTAATTCTAGACGTTGGATGAAGCTAGTTCATCTGCCCTTCGTTAAAAATCCGGAGCCTTCTGGAACATCTGACTTCTCACTTTCATTTTCACTTTCGTCTCTAGGATTTTCAGATAGAAAAAAAATTGACGATCTAAGAGATGATTATTTTCTTGAGTGTTTCATGCTTAAAATCTCTGATTTTATGTATAGTGCAGTGAGATCTTCCTTCGATCTATAATATTCTGTGTGAATAGTAAAGAAATCTGAGTGATTTCTATGTTGTAACCTTGTGGTGGTGTTCGAAGGGTTTGAGGGCCAAGATCTGAATCTCTGTAGATCCATCACTATATTAGAGAGATAAGTCTCATTTTCATCTCTCTGAACAATCTGTAACTTTCGTTGCCATTTGGGACGTTTAGTGCAACCGAGTATAATCCAAATCTTTGGATGCTCAACGGGGGATGTAGACGTTAGAAGTGATCGCCGAACCTCCAGGGCTTAGGCCAAAATAATTCCTTTGTGTTCATTTTAATTTCTTGCAATCTTTCTTTCGTTCGATTAAGGTTTTTTTGTTTCTTGAATTTAATATCATGTGATCCTACCTTTACAGTGGTATCAGAGGCACGATCTAAGGAACAAGATACCTGGATCTTCGAGAAACTGGTGGACTTGCAAGGGTCTTGAATCTTTGGAACTGCTGGAAAAGCAGATTGAGGACAACTTGAGTTATTTAACTCGCTCGGTGAGATATTTTCAATTTTTTGTATATTAACTTTCAAAAATTTGTGTTTCTTGAACTTTCCCTTGATTTTTCGGTACACCGTTGAAACCCTCTTGAGACTAATCTTTGTCCAGTGGCTCCTGCAAGGCCCCTGGAATCTGAGATAAATCAAGTACGGGTGTGTACTTGAAGAATCTTGTTGGAGGGTCTGTGAAACTTTATATTCAATCCATGTGATTGTTGTTTGTTAACTGATCTTACCTGTTCTCTTCTAATACTACAAGAATTGTAAACTTCTGTATTACTGTGCTTCTAAATTTGACACAAATTGGTACTTTTGACTCTCTGTTTAAACTGCTGCAAGTTCTAGCTGATATGTGTGTGATAATTTGTCTGCATCATGGGTACTACTAAATTTGAAGTTATTCAGTTTGATGGTAAAATTGATTTTGATATGTGGAGTCAGAAAATGAAAGCAATTTTGATGCAAATGAAATGTGCCAAGGCTTTAGATGATTCATGGCCCGAGGCTTTAGTACCAAATAAGAAATCTGAACTTGAGGAGATTGCTTGGAGTACAATATTTTTGTATTTGTCTCACAATGTGATC
>NW_019247793.1:0-1403 GCF_002742605.1 Olea europaea var. sylvestris | reverse complement strand
ATTTTTGTTTACAATCAACCTGCCAAATTTCAGCCGATTTCGACACCGTCGCGAAAAATTACGAAATTGCCCCCGACGCAGTTTTGGTTTCCGATCAACCTGTCAAGTTTTAGCCCATTCCGACACCATCGCGGAAAATGTCGAAATTGTCCCCGCACAATTTTTGTTTCCGATCAACTTGTCAACTTTTAGCCCATTCCGACACCGTCGCTAAAAATGACTAAATTGCCCCCAGCGCGATTTTTGTTTCCCACCAACCTGCCAAATTTCAGCCCATTACGACACCGTCGCGAAAAATGACGAAATTACCCGCGGTGCGGTTTTTGTTTCAGATCAACCTGTCACATTTTAGCCCATTCGGACACCGTCGTGAAAAATTACGAAATTGCCCCCGGCGCGGTTTTGGTTTCCGATCAACCTGTCAAATTTTAGCCCATTCTGACACCGTCGCAGAAAATGTCGAAATTACCCCTGGCGCGGTTTTTGTTTCCGATCAACTTGTCAAATTTTAGCCCATTCCGACACCGTCGCAAAAAATGACGAAATTGCCCCCGACACGATCTTTGTTTCCAATCGACCTACAAATTTCAGACCATTCCGACACCGTCGTGAAAAATGACGAAATTGCCCCTGGCTCGATTTTTGTTTCCGATCAACCTGTCAAATTTTAGCCCATTCCAAAACCGTCGCGAAAAATGACGAAATTGCCCCCAGCGCGATTTTAGTTTCCCATCAACCTGCCAAATTTCAGCCCATTCCGACACCGTCGCGAAAAATGACGAAATTGCCCCGGCGCGATTTTTGTTTCCGATCAATCAGTCAAATTTTAGTCGATTCCGACATCGTCGCGAAAAATGACGAAATTGCCCCCGGCGCGATTTTTGTTTCCGATCGACCTGTCAAATTTCAGCCCATTTGGACACCGTCGCGAAAAATGACGAAATTGCCCCGGCGCGATTTTTATTTCCGATCAATCAGTCAAATTTTAGCCGATTTCGACACCGTCACGAAAAAAGACGAAATTGCCCCGGCGCGATTTTTGTTTCCGATCAATCAGTCAAATTTTAGTCGATTCCGACACCGTCGCGAAAAATGACGAAATTACACCCGGTGCGGTTTTTGTTTCAGATCAACCTGTCACATTTTAGCCCATTCGGACACCGTCGAGAAAAATGACGAAATTGCCACTGGCGCAATTTTTGTTTCCAATCAACCTGTCAAATTTTAGCCCATTTCGACACGGATGCGAAAAATGACAAAATTGCCACAGGCGCGACTTTTGTTTCGAATCAACCTGCCAAATTTCAGACCATTCCGACCCCGTCGCGAAAAATGACCAAATTCCCCCCGGCGAGGTTATTGTTTTCGATCAACCTATAAAATTTTAGCCCATTCCGACAACG
>NW_019247792.1:99587-101285 GCF_002742605.1 Olea europaea var. sylvestris | reverse complement strand
AAACCAAACCTATAGAGATTGTACCGTACTTAAGTTAGAAAATAAAAATACTTAAGGTGCAATCTTTTAAGAATTAGAATACCTATAGAATATCAAATTGACTACATAGGTCTGACTGATGATCAAAAACTTCTAATATGACCAGGACACAGGAGCCTTACTAGGGAGCCTCGGGAAGAAGGTTGAGGAGTCGAAGATCCCAACAATTGTGGCTGTCTTTGGATGGCTAAATAGGAAGGTCGGGGAACCCGACATCAGGTTGATAGGGTGATCCACCCTGAGGATTGTGAAGGATCAAGAAAGGTGAAGGTTACGCATGTGGTCGATGACCCATACCTCAAACAGCCTAGGCTTGAGAGATAAATGATATCAATGGACATGAAAACAAAAATAAAGAATAATCCCAACTTCCACGTAGTATCGAGGAAGAGATAAGAGTCCATTGATAATTTGATTCTCTTAGAGCATCTCCGAAACTAATTTAGATAGCATAAAAAATATAAATATATGTAAGAGAAACTAAAAGTTGAAAGATTGGACGAGACAAAAGGTGAAAAGCAAAAATTTATTTTGAGAAAAGGTCCCATCAGTATCATGATTGGATCGATCATGCCAAATCATGCATGAAATAAGAAATTGAAAGTGTACATAGTTGTTCAAGCTGAAAATAGTTGGAATAATTCTACCACTTCTAGCAGTAGCAGCATTTTTAGCGCTAGCTAAATGTAAAGTAATGAATTCTGTGCAATGTCAAAATGGCCTTGATGAAATAGGATAATTTAGATTGCCACAAACAGGGGTGGGCGAAATAACCGAATCAACCAAATTGAACCAAAATCAATCGATTCATTTCAACTATGCTTTAAAAGATTCCGATTCCTAGAAACAAGAGCTAGCTAATTTTGATTCGATATATACATGTAAGTGTTTCGGTAAATAGTCTTACGAAAAAGTCTTTTTTCTATACTATTGTTTGTGAGACATCGGCAAGCATATGAGATCATTAACAAGTAATAGATTTAGTGAGTTAAGAGTATCATCCCATGAGAAATAAAATTTAACTAAGTGTACTAGTCCTTAATTAGATTCAAAGCAAACAAAATAAAAGTGTTTTGCGATTTTTAATTAATCCAACTTAATCTACGAAAGCGAGTAAAATGTGAATTCAAAATGTATATGGAAAGAGTGTATTGGATTACGAATCCACCTATTATTAACTATTTCAATTCTTGACTACGTAACTAGTTTCATTCTTGCATTCGAGACAATCGATAATTTCATTGTAATTAATTTTCTTTTCCAAGACAAATTAAATCTATCTTATTCACGACCCAATCTTATTCATAGTCTGAATTCATATGAATAGAACGCATTCGATTTCACAATTATTTCAAAGATTGCACACGTGATAAATTTTATTCCTAAAATTTATTGCATGTATGTTAATCAAGTAGTGTTTTAGACCTATTGTGAGTCTTTCAACACTACAACAAGTAATTATATATTTAATTTGTAATCAAACAATCAAATAATAAAATTAAGCATGCAAAATTAATCAAAATTGCAAGAATTCAACTAAACCACGTGTTTCGAATTAAAAATAAATAATAACGGGTTTCATCTTCATCCAATACATGAGAAAAATTAGCCTAATATAATGTTAAAATTAAACACATAAAATTAGAAAGACATCACCTA
>NW_019247792.1:87707-91001 GCF_002742605.1 Olea europaea var. sylvestris | reverse complement strand
AATTTTATCTATTGTTACACTAATTCGAATTTATCTAGATTAGTAGTAGTTAGCGTACTAGGTTTAGTTTATTGTTCACTTTATTTTAATTATGTGTGAATTTTGCTATCTCAAGGCTTGTATACAAGGAGCACCTGATTGAGACTTGGTTCCTATAGATCCAGAGATCAAACGCACATTTCGTCATAGACAAAAAGAGGTAAGAGCGGCACAACAGATGGCTAACGAACAAAATCGACAGGTAATTCAACTCAACGAAGGCGCGGGGGTTGAAGATGAAGGGAATGCGGTACTTGGGGACTTCATCGCACCGTTGGTGGTTCAAAGTCAATCTAGCATTGTGTATCCTCCATTTGGGCAACCGAACTTCCAATTGAAAACAAATGTGATTCAATTATTTCAGAATGGGCATCGATACCACAGGATGGCTAGTGAGAACCCACACACACACATATCTCGATTTCTGGACATGTGCCAACACTTTAGGTACCAGGGTATCTCAGACGATGCTATAAGGCTGCGATTGTTTCCACACACTTTGCGAGATAAAGCACTTGAATGGCTGGATTCGCTTCCCGTCGCAAGCATCACCACTTGGAACGACCTAGTCCACAAATTCTGCACCAAGTTCTTCTCGCCAGCTAAGGTAGTAAAAATGTGGCATGACATCTCTGTATTCAACCAAGGCGAGTCCGAATCATTTGAAGAGGCATGGAATCGTTTCAAAAATATGTTAAGGAAGTGTCCTCAACATGGCTTTGATAAGAAGACACAGATCCGATTTTTCTACACTGGACTACTTCCATCCTTCAAGAGCATGGTGGACTCATTATCTGACAGGTCTATCTCCACAAGACCAATTGACGGAGCATAGGAACTATTTGAGAGAATGGCTACAACTTCAGTTATGTGGTCTACAGATCGAGTGGTTCAGAAGAGAACACCGAGGGTTTATGAAGTAGATACTTACTCAGCATTATTCGCGAAGATAGACTCCTTGTTCCATAAGGTTGAGAGCATTTCACAGACCGCCACTGCAAAACAAGTCAAGAAGCCAAGCTGTGAAAAATGTGGAGCAGATCACAATACTGTCAATTTTCCAATTCTCACATAAGGGGTCAAACATGCAGTTTTTGTGCAATGGGGCAACAGAACAATCCACATTCGGAAACCTTCAATCAGGGCTGGAGAAAACACCCAAACTTCTCATGGAGCAACCAAAATCAAAACAGAAGACAAGGTCAATATCAGCAGCAAGATAAAAGCTACCATTAGAAGAAATGTTTGAGAAGTTCGTGGCAACGACTAATCAGTACATGGAGGCCAACAACCAGTTTATGCGAAAGACAGATGCAACTCTCCAAGACCAAAGTGCTGCAATAAAAAATTTGGAGATGTAAATGGGACAGATGGCAATCTCCATGACAGGTAGAGCACCAAGAAACCTACCCAACAACACTGAAATCAATCCTAAGGAGCACGCAAAGGCTATAACAACCAGAAGTGGAGTACAACTACCAGAGATACATGTAAAAAGACCGGTAGGTATAAAGAAATTAGCATCAACCTCAGATGGCGAGATTGTGGAACAGACTGAACAAATAACAGGGGATATTGCCAAGAAGAGTTCCAATACATCATGGGGTATAGTTACGAATTCTATCAACCCTCATGAACCACCTATTCCATTCCCACAAAGGTTGAAAAGGCACAAATTGGATCAGCAATATAGTAAATTTCTTGAAATCTTCAAGAAATTACACATCAACATCCCATTTGCTGAGACACTTGTTCAGATGCCGAGTTATGCAAAATTTCTAAACGATGTCCTCTCTAACAAGTGAAAGATAGAAGAAAATGAAACAGTGATGCTAACCGAGGAATGCAGTGTCAAAATCCAGAAAAAGCTGCCTCCAAAACTAAAGGATCTAGGGAGTTTTACTGTACCTTGCACTATTGAAAATTGTCATTTTGATAAAGTTTTGTGTGATTTAGGTGCAAGTATTAATTTGATGCCTCTCTCTATTTTCAGGAAACTCGGCTTGGGAGAAACTACAGCCACAACCGTCACCTTACAGTTAGCAGATCGATCCCTTACACATCCAAGAGGGATCATTGAAGACGTGTTAGTAAAAGTCGAAAAGTTCATATTTCCAGTCGATTTTCTCATTTTAGATATGGAAGAAGATAAGGATGTTTCACTCATATTGGGGCGACCCTTCTTAGCTACTGGAAGAGCTATTGTCGATGTTCAGAAATGGCAGCTTATGCTGAGGCTTGGTGAAGAACAAATCTCTTTCAATGTGTTCAAGGCAATGAAATTTCCCACTAAGTCAGACAGCTGTTTCCAAATCGATGTAATTGACAGAATAATTCAAGATACATTTCGGCTACATCATCCTTCCAATACATACGAGGCATGCATTACACATTCTCAATCCACTCACACTGATTCAAGTGAAATTGAAACATGTGCGTGATTTTTGGAAACTAATCCACCATACATGCGCAAGCGTCACTTCGAAGAACTGGGAACTAGGACTACAAAGTCAATGTCATCGATTCAGCAACCTCCTAAGTTGGAACTCAAACAATTGCGACCACACCTTCGATATGCTTACTTGGGAGAGTCTTCTACATTCCTTGTTATTATTTCAAATACCGTCAGTGAAGTGGAAGAAGAGAGACTACTTCGGGTGCTGAGGGAAAATAAAACAGCTATTGGATGGTCAATTGTAGATATCAAGGGGATCAGCCCGTCGCTATGAATGCATAAAATACTCATGGAGGAAAAATTCAAGCCAAGCATTGATGGTCGGCAAAGATTGAATCCACACATAAAGGAAGTGGTTAGGGCTGAGGTATTGAAGTTGCTCGACCCAGGCATCATCTACCCAATAACAGATAGTGCATGGATCAGTACAGTACAGGTTGTTCCCAAGAAAGGGGGTATCACAGTGGTGGAAAACGAGAAGAATGAGTTGATTCCTACAAGAACAGTGACTGGATGGAGAGTTTGCATCGATTATAGCAAACTAAACGCTGCTAAGGATCATTTTCCACTATCGTTCATTGATAAGATGTTGGAGAGACTAGCAGAGCACTCGCATTATTGTTTTCTGGATGGGTACTCCGGGTATAATCAGATTCCAGTAGCGCCTGACGATCAGGAGAAGACAATTTTCACATGCCCCTAGGTACCTTTGCATACCGTAGGATGCCTTTTGGTCTATGCAACGCTCCTGCTACTTTTTAGCGTTGCATGATGGCTATCTTTTTGGATATGATTGAGAA
>NW_019247792.1:76722-81798 GCF_002742605.1 Olea europaea var. sylvestris | reverse complement strand
TATGTAAATTCCTAATCTTAAAACACAACCCCGAGATAATTGAGTAAAAAGAATAAGTTTGGAGGGTTGTGTATCTCTTGAGCGAGTAAGGATACATTTAACCACTCGGGGTCGAGACTCAAATCCATCATGAACCTAGTATGTTGGCATGAATTGACACACACACGTCAATTTGCATTTAACAAGTAAAGGTTGATGTCATATTTGCACTGATAAATTTTTATAAAGTCAAATACTTAGTCCAATCCTGAGCCAAAATCGGGTATTAAGCCATGTTTGTTCAGATTTAAATCACTAACTTGTTTGAGGACAAATAATAGTTCAAGTTTGGGGGGTTTGATAAGTGTGTTTTTGCACACTTATTTAGGTCACAAGCATGACTTAATAACGAGCAGAATGATTGAATTGTGACTTAATCTCGCTACAATTGTGAATTGTAGCGAACACCGATGAACATGGTGAAATTTAGGAAAAAATACGCGAAAAAGGACCAAAATGACAAAAAGTGAAAGTTCAAGGACTAAGGTGCAATTATCCAAAAGTTGACCCGATGAATAAATCGAGAAATTGACTTAGCCAAATGCCAATTGATGATATCTTGGGATGATGAAATGAAAAGAACGAAGAAAAGATGTCAAAAGTGAAAGATTCAAGTAGAGGGACCAAAGTTGAGAAAATGGAAGTGAGAATCTACCATGCGGCCGCATGGTAGATCTCCCTTGCGATTGCACACATGAGAGCAGGAAAATTTTCACACAACATGGCATAACCATGCGGCCGCACAGATCATAACCATGCGGTCGCATGGTAGTTTTCCGAAGCAAAAATTTTACTTTCCTTGTATGATTGAAACTCTTTTGGTAACAAAATTTGCACGTGATATAAATACCAAAAAATGTCCAGAATGAAGGACGCTATTTTTACAAGTTTTTGAGAGATTTTGAATAAGAAACGAAGAGAGATTCAAGAGGAAAACATCGCGCCAAGTGAAAATTCGATTGAAACTTGATTCGGGTGATGATGTTTCTTCAACTATTTTTGTATTTTCTTTTTTTGAGCATGTTAGGCTAGATTTTTCATTACTAGGAGATCGATGAACCTTGTAATACTATGTTTGAATTTTGATTTGGATATTTGACATGTTTAAACGCATGTTCCGGAATTGAATAATTTATTTCGTTTTTATTTTCATATTGTTATTGTGCACGTAATTATATGATTTTGGTGGCCTGTTTTATACATTCGAAAGAATGAAAATATGTTTGACATAGTATAAATCATCATGAGGTCCGATAGGGGATAGAAATATACCTCCATGCCTTGTGTGAATTGTTGGATATTCTTGAAATCATAATACATTCCGGTATGTTAGTATTCGTCATAGAGATATAGTCGAATCGCATATTGGGGTAGGTTTGACATTGCTTGAGAGAGATTGCTAAATTAAAATAGGAATATTAATTCATCTTTTGTGAGACTGTGTGTCAAATTTGCAAGATTGAAAATTAAACGGGTATTGCTTGGGGATTCGTGATCCTAGTGTGTTAGTAACTTCATTAATTCCATAAATTCTAGTAGATTGTGTCCAAGTCATTTTGCATTTAATATATTTCTTTAATTCATAATTGCATCATAGTTTACATCTTTTTTAGCTAAATCACAATACATCAATTTTACTTTCGTGTTTCAGTTAAGGTCATAATAAGTTGATTTGAACTAATTCAATCTTTGTGGGATCGATACTTGGACTCATAGTCCATTTTACTACTTGTTAACAAATCGTACACTTGCGGTGGGTTTTGAATCGAAAAAAATAATTTCGTGAACAAGATACATACATTCCCAAATTTGATGTTTATTATCTCTCTCAATGTGTTATTTCTTAAGGTTACTCTTAATCAAACTTTACTTTCCCATTCAAATTTTGTTGAATTAAATTAGTAAAAGAAACTAGCTAGACACATGAAGATTTTCGTTATTTTATAGTGTCCCAACATTCAAGTTTCACTAGATTTAGCGTTTAAGGCTTAATCAGATATGTAGTATCTATCATGTTTCATGCACATGCTTTTATTATTATTTTGAACTTATGTTCTTTAGATATTTGTGTTTTCTGGGATGTTTGTTGTCCATGTTGGGATATTTTAGATGTAGGGCTCGTTTGGCACGACTTTTACTTTGACTTTTGCTTTTTGTAGAAGAGCTTTTGGAGAAAGTTATTTTAATTTTTGTTTGAAAATTAATATTTAAAATCACTTCCCATTCCGAAAGTGCTTTTGGAGGAAGCCAAAAAAACCAGCTTCCTCTAAAAGCTCTTCTAACCTCCAAAAGCACTTTAAACAAAAATAGCCAAACGGTCCAAAAGCGGCTTTTGGCTCTCAAAAGTTCTTTTTGACTTTTTAAAAGTCATCCCAAACGGACCGTAATCTTGTAACGTGACATTTTTATTTTTAGCCATAACTAGTGCAATGTCTTTTTGGAATGAGTAATTGAGATTAGATTTACTGTCAATTCCTAGCTTCAACCATTTTGTCAAAATCACTCTCAAGCATTTAATTCATGCATGAAATCAACACATATCACACTAATTACTTCTATCAATTCAACTACCCCAAATTATTCTCGCAATTGGTTAAGTGATTGATGTTTAGAAATAGGTTAGTTTAGGATCATTTACCACATAGTTATTCCAACTCAAAAATTAATCATATTGTACAATAACTCTCAAATTTATAAAACAATTACAAGTAGTTAGGTACTCAATAATATGCCTAACACGGACCAACAAGATATGAGAATAAGTGCAAAGTAGTATCAATCAGTCCCGTAACTAAATAAACTCAATTTCAAATATAAAATCACATTAGCCGACATGACTACAAGACTATTCAACTATGTAATACAGAATCATATACATTTAATTTTCGTAATATTTAATTTTTTACTAATTTTTTGAGAATCTTCAATTTTTAAAATATTTTCAATTTTAATATCTTATAACGAATAAGACATAACATTTTGATTTAACTTTATACAGCTTCATGAATTTACTTCAATTTCAATTGCTCATAATTATTCCTTACTTGGTTGGGTAAGATGGACAATGTAGGGTATTACCACTATTTTCTGACAACTATTGCTCATAGAGAATGTAATACTCACCTTATATAATCCAAAATCAAGTACTTGAATCCTCCTCAAGGTTGACACGTATGGATATACTTCCATCTCAAGCATGCTTCTGCATTAATAAAACTATAAAGGACTAGAATTGAAAAGTTTTCAAATATTTGGGGCGTTAAATGAAATTCTCTTAAACTTAAGTGGCATTGATTGAAAAATGAATGAAAGCAGGAGTGGAGAGAAGTGTTTGCACAATAATGGGCATCGCGGACCGTGCTATACACACAGCACGGTTCACACCAACTTTCACAGCCCCCTCACATCGGGGGGGCCCACGCACAGTAAAAAAAAAATAAAAAACAGGTGGGGCCCCCTCATTGTGAGGGGGCTGTGAAACTGAGTGTACAGCCCGAGCTGTACACTCAGTAAAACCCTGGGCATCAAATGCTTATTGGGATTCGCACTTCTCTGCTCAATTCCAAGATCTGTCAAACACTCCCAAGCTTATTTACATTTATATATATATTCATCCATTTTGGGAGTGAGTTGTACCATCATTTAACTTATGTACGTGTTTTCGATTGTTCATTGAAATTTAAGATGTCGTGTTTTGGTCATTAAACTTATTTAAACGTTGGGCGTTATTCACTGACATAACATTTATTTCAAACCTTTAACGAAATTAGTGACTTAATTAACGGAATGCACATGTGACGTCCCATCACACAATTAATAAATTGACTTATTTTCAATTGTTTATTAAGGCTCCGTTTGGTACCCATTTTTTAAAAAATGTATTTTTCTCTCTCTTCTTTTCAACCACACATTCTTTATGAAAATAATATTACACGTAAATCAAAAAAATTCCTTATTTTTATCAATTTATTATTCTAAAATGTATTTTTACATAAAAATGGGTCTCAAACACCTCTAAACTTTAAAAAATGTCTTCGATTGCTTGCTGAGTTTGAGGTGATTGAATTTTGGCCACTAAACTTATAAATATGACGTTATTCTATTGTTTGAGGAAAAATACATACGGCAAGTGAGTCGCATAAAAATAATAAAGTGGACAAATAAGTCCTAGTTATCGATCCAATGAGAAATTATTACTCAATTGCATAACAGTTAAAGTTAATTTTAACGTATTTTTGTAGGATTTTAAACTATTTTCATTATTTCAAATTTATTTTGTGTTTCGTTGTTAAAATTTAAATTTTGCAACGAAACACATAACAGATTTGTAAAATGAATTTTGTAGCGAAGCACAAAATAAATTTAATTAAAAATTGAATTTTTTTAATGAAATATACAATCCATTTAATTAAATTTGTTGTGTGTTTTTGTTGCAAAATTAAAATATTGATTTATTTAATTTAGTTTTAACAACGAAACACAAAATAAATTTAATTCTTTTAAATAATGAAAATAGCTTAAAGAAAAAAATGTTAAAATTAAATTTAACTACGTTGTAATTGAATAAGTATTTCTCGTACGATAGATAATTTGGACTCGCTTGTGCACTTTATTACTTTTATGCGACTAGTGCATTTGCGGTACACATTTTTTAACGAATAACATATCGAAATTATTTTTATAAGTTTCGTAGAAAAAATTCAACTATCTGAATCTTTAGTAAACAATCAAAGACTTTTTAAAAAAAATAAAATTGGTGAGCAATCGAAAATATTTTTCAAATTTTATTGAGTAATTGAAGACGTAGCGATTTGCTAAGGACGAGACAGGATGATACATGTGCATTCCATTAGCTACATCATTAATTTTGTTAAAGATTTGAAATTGATGTTATGTCGATGAGTAACGTCCAACATTTGAATAAGTTTAATGATCAAAATTCGACATCTTAAACTTCAATAATACAGATATAAGTTCAGTGACCATTGGAGCAATTAACTCTCATTTTGGAGATACCCCACTTCCAACCAACCACCC
>NW_019247792.1:69158-70792 GCF_002742605.1 Olea europaea var. sylvestris | reverse complement strand
TTTTTTTTTTTTTTATAATATTGTGGGGTCTACAATGCAGGATGCATGTATTCCCCTGTGCTGGGGGTAGAGCACTTATTGTTTGAACTTACTCTCCACCCACTTTAATTGTCACCCCTTGGATTTTTGGTCAATTTCACCATTTATAACAAGAAGTTAATGTTGCTTAGTTCTTGGAACAACCTAAAAATTGTCTTCTATACAGAACATTCTATTAACACAAATTATGCCTCTGAATAAATTTAGAATTGACTAAAAGGTTCGACCGTATGTTGGACAGGATGAATCACTTGTATTGTTATTGGGATTACATTCTTGGAAATTGCAGCGAACTGGTCTGAGACTTCCCATGTCCAAAGCTTTTCCTCAATGTTCTGCAAATGATAATGCTGAATCTGGATATTACCTCTAAGAGTATCATTCAAAAGTTACACTAGCCAGCTTTACTTTAAATACCTACTCTTAAGTTATTTAATGAGATATTATTTTTGAAGACTTGTAGCATTTTATTATGCGTTGATGCCAGTATTGGTATCTGGAAATGATAATAAACAAAATGCGGTCAAAATTTTCTATCGCAACATTAATGTGTGTTGCGGAAATAAGTTAGCAATGTGTTGTAAAAGAGTCTTTATCAGTAACTTCGATTTAAGTGACGCTACATCTTTTGGAAGAAAATAACCAGGCTTGTGATCAGACTTCAGCAAATATTTTGGACCTCAAGATTGTTTAGAAGAAATGGCTTTATTATATGGTTTGAAAACTAGAAAATATTTAGAGTCGACTGAAAGGAAAGGAAGACAGCATCTTGTAAGGGAGGGAGTATTTATTATGTATTTATCGTGTTACAAAATGTTGTGGGATGCAGGAGATTTTAATAACCTCCTATCCATCCTTCCAATCTACCTAATTTTATATCCTCCCCCCTGCACATATTCCTCTTAGGGGATTGAAGGCGCTTGTTTCAGAACCTATGCTTCCATCATCCCACCTTAACATCACCCTTTAACAGTTAAGTCAATTTGTTAATTGAAATGGACCTAGTACTCAGAAATAACAATTAGCAAAATGTAAATTATGTACTCGTCCTACTATGTGAGAAGATTGCAGTAGAAAATACTAAATAAAACAAAACAAAATATTCCTCTGAAAAGTTGGCAGTCTAAAAAAGGCCAACATTGACGAATGATGCTGGCCCAAGATGCATTGTGTCCTCACGCAGTCACACTCTCTTTGATGTTCACGCATTGGGTCCTCATACAGTCACACTCTCCTTGATGTTCTACAAATGTTAACGAATCTTGCTATAATATCAAGGTAGGTGAGGATTCTTGGATGATTTTGGGATGGTACCTGCTTATAATAATTTTGATTAGTTCTGAACGGTTCAAATTTGATAGCTTCACAGGTATCAGTTAAGAACTGAATCAGGAAAAGAAGGGCTCGATGTTTCTACTGAAAACTGGACTTTACAAAAGATTATGTTGTGAGGACATTGTTCCTATACAACTTAAGAATGTTCATACTTCGTATTATGATTTTGACATTGGAACCATGAAGTTGTCTATGAAGTTTGAAACTATGAGGAAGTTTGAATTTTGGAAACCCAACTTATTTCAAAGTGAAACTCTTAC
>NW_019247792.1:66225-69009 GCF_002742605.1 Olea europaea var. sylvestris | reverse complement strand
ATTATTTGAAAATTATTAGTCGATAAAGAGAGTGCACTAATCACTAATTTTTACGACATAGAATGGTCCTCAATAACCCACCTTGACATCCCTGTGCGAGAGAAACTTCCCTAAGTTATGGATGATCAATCTAAAATCTTCGACCTGAAAGTAAACAAACATGTATTACATCATCTATATTCTTTGTAATTATCCAACATGGAGAAAACTATAGGTTACCCGAATGTATCCCACACGATTTCGATCAAAAAACCTGAAAGCCTGCTTCAACAGGAAATTTAATCAGGGAACATAATCTAGCAATGCTAGTTAATAGAAATGAAGTATAGAACTAGCAGTAACATGCCTGCAGCAGTCTCTTGTCAACAACAGCAACCGGGGTGTCCTTTGTCTTTGATTCCACTTTTGTAGCCTTTTCTTTGTTGCTCGTGTCCTCAGTGGTCTGAGTCTCTGAAGCTTGCTTTGTCATCTCGTGCTCCTTTTTCTTCTCTTCCTCTGTAACATTTTCACTTTTCGCATCAGTGTCAGTCTTTCCATCTTCAACAACCATCTGCACGGACAACTAAACCAGGTTACAACATTTTATGTCGTTTGGAGGATATATTGTACTATGGATATACAAATATTTGTGTTAGTTCAGATGAGCAGTCAAATATTGTGGATCACTATATGGAAATATATAGTTTTCTTTTGCTGGTCAAAACTTGAAAACATACATATATGCTAGTACATTAATGTCTGTTGTGCTCCATAAATTTTAGATTTCTCTGGATTTTTGAGTTCAACAAGTCCTACGCAATAAAGAGTGAGAGTCAAATGAGTTCCATCATCTCATGAAAAATGAAACTCTTTCAAGCTTCTGCTGGTGATCCAAACCTCTCCAAATTGTTGACAACATTTTATCCTTCTCAATGAACCAATCCAACTTCAGTATCATTTTGAGCATACTTCAACCCATCACACATCCTGAATCACGTAAACCAACCACTTTTTCCATTCAGCTAATCGATTAACAGAGAACTTTTTCCAGCTTCATTTTCTACTACATCAATTAACTGGGATCCTATATCACAGTAAGTTCTATCTC
Source organism: Olea europaea var. sylvestris (assembly GCF_002742605.1). NCBI lineage: Eukaryota > Viridiplantae > Streptophyta > Magnoliopsida > Lamiales > Oleaceae > Olea > Olea europaea. Next base: position 67,922 of record NW_019247792.1, on the reverse strand, counting down.
ATACCTTATCTAAACCTGGGAGAGAGAACCAAATGTACTCGATAATTAATAGATGAAAAGCAGTAATTGAATTGTCACACAACCCATTCGCCTACCCCCACCAACCAAAAACCTTCAAAATTAAATGAAAAAAGCAAAAACACAACAACATATGAAAGAGGGAAAATGAAAGATGAAAACTCTTGCCTCCTTTCTTGAGTCATGATGGGGGCTTGCATCATGAATTTCTTCATCTTCCTCNCCTCTTCCTTGATGATATTGTTACTGTCATTCGTTTGAGCATTATCGCATGCTTCAGTTTTGTTTGACTCAATATTCTCATTGGACTCATCTACTTTTACAAGTTTCTTTGACAAATTTTCTCCATTTTCCTTCTTGGAAGTTTCTTCCCTAGGCCTCTTCTTCTGATTTCTCTTCCTTAAAAATTTGATGCGCAACTCCTTACAACCAAGAGAGAACAAATCAACAAAAAGAAACAATTACTTAAATGAAATCTCCCAAAGACCAGTCATGGAAAATAGTCAAATAGAAGTGCTAAGATCAAGAGCTTCAAGATAACCTGAAGGAAAGTCAAGAGACGACAACCCATTTTGTATTGAAGCATTTCATGGAGTGATTCTGCAAACAACGATAACTGCAAAAAAAATGTTGGAGGAGTATGTCAAATGCGTGCAATGACCAAGAATGGATGCAAATCTATGAATTGTAATCTCACATACCTCAAATCTTGATTCTTCAATATCATTGTCAGTATAATCCAGAAGAGAATCCAGTGAGAGTGACAGTGAATGGATCTGCGAGGCAAAACACAATTAATTAGAATCAGCATATGACATCCCATACACAAGAACAGGGTACGAAATGTAGATGTCCATGATATGTTCTGCATTCAACATACTTTTGAATCCTTGCTCCCTTTTGTACGAAGGAACAGTCCAGGATGCCTGGGAGGTTCTTCAAACTTTTTCTTCTCTTTCACCTCTTTATGTGCTTTGATAGCAGACTCGTCCTTTCCAGCAGGGTCTTTCCTTACTTTCTCATCTTTCGGTTCTTCCCTTCCTTCTGATTTCAAGCTAACATTTTGAGAATCTTTTTGCTTATTATTATCAGCCTTCTCAGATCCAGAAATTTTTTCCTTGTCCACACTATTTTCGTCCCTCTTGTCAGCAACTGTTTCATTTTGTTCCTCCTTAATAAGTGCATCAATTTCAGGCTGAACAACCTTCATTTCTCCCTTCAAGTCATCTACAGAAACCTTGGTACTCTTGATGTCAGCAGAAACTGCCTTCCTTTTCAGGACTCTTTTAATAACTTTCTTCTTTACTGTTGTTTTCAGGCTATCCTCTTGGACCATTGCATCAGCAGTTCCATCCAATTTAGCCATTGCTTTATCTTCGATAGACTTAGGATTATTTTGAGTTTCTGCATCAGGAGTTGAGCACTCAACTTCTTCCTCAACAGATTTCACTGGCTTTTTTACAATTTTCTTCCTTGTAAAAGTTTTAATAGCTGGAGGAGGATTAGATGATAAGCTATCCTGTTGGTCAGCAATTTCTGATGTAATATTCTTCTCAACAATGCCTTCGTCACTAAGCTTATCATTCAGTTTAGCAGCATTTTCTGCAGAACCTTTATCATTAACGGCTTTCTTTTTGACAACCCTCTTTATGGTTTTCTTCTTTCCAGGCTTTGCAGTA
>NW_019247792.1:56102-62143 GCF_002742605.1 Olea europaea var. sylvestris | reverse complement strand
TTTGTCTTATTCAAAGTGTCAGAGAGCCATTGCCTAGTTTTATGCAAAGTTTTTGTTTCAATTAATTGTGCTTTAAAAGTTCAGCAGTCAAAGAAGTCTATTAGTTTTCCTAGGTTCATCTATTTGAAGTTTAGGTATTCTAGGAGTCATTACTGGTGCTAAGAAGTCATTTTTACTTTAAATAGAGTCAAGAATGCAGCTTTGAGATTAGTTTTATCATCAATATTACTGAAAGTTTATCTAGAACCCTCTTAAGCTTTTTCCAGATTTTCCTTAAGAAATATTGGCTCCAATACTGTGTTTGGATCATTTTAATCTTGGTTACTTTGCTCGTTTAAGGTTCAGCTATCATTAAGTATTTTAATCTTGGTTACTTCACTTGCTTAAGGTTCAGCTATCATTAAGTGGTATCAGAGCCTACAAAGGTCTATTATCACAGCAGTTTCGTGGCTGGACAAGGTGATAATAGAGCTGTTGAAGGAGTTATCAAGGAGGAATTTCAGAATCTACAGCAACAGATAGCCCAATTATGCTCTAGATTAGGGCAGGCTGGCCTATTAGGTGTTACTCATTCTCCTGACATGGAGCAAAGTGGGGGTCCAGTCTGCAATCAGTAAAGAAATGCGAGAAATCGGCCTCATATTGAGCAGATTCAACCGTTACAGGATGAATCTTCAGATGAGGAAAGGAATGCAAATCCTTTTAAGAGACAACATCATGCACGTGATCAAGACTCACGCATCAAGTTAGAAGTCCCTGACTTTAGTTGTGAAGAAGAACCGGATGAAGTCCTAGATTGGTTAAATGAAGTGGAAAGAATCTTAGTTTTAGTCTTAGTCAAAGTGTCAAAGAGTTTTATCATCAATATTATTGAAAGTTTATCTAGAACCCTCTTAAAGACTTTTTCCAGATTTCCCTCAAGAAATCTTGACTCCAACAGTGTTTAGAGTATTTTAATCTTGGTTACTTCACTTATTTAAGGTACAACGGTCATTAAGTGAAGTAACCAAGATTAAAATACTCCGGTTGAACCTTTTAAGATGTTTGGTCAGGGAAATCCAAAACGATGGGAATCAGCCATTAGTTACACAAGCAGATTTTGCTTATAACCATTCCAAAAACCGAACTATAGGAAAAAGCCTATTTGAGATAGTATATGGTAAGCAACCTGTCCATTTTTACAATTTGATTCCAATACTAAATTCTGGAAAGACCAGTGAGAAAGGAGAAGATATGGCTGCTATAATGAAGGAGATGCATAACTACATTAAGTTGAAAATTGAAAAATCGAAAGTACAAGGAAAATGCGGACAAAGAGGGTGTTTGGTGAGGATTAAAATTATATTTTTTAGTAAATTGTAATAGAAATTTTTGAAATGTGTAGTTAAAAAGTTGTGGGACTTAAGAGAGATGTGGTTAAAATTGATTGTTTGACTTTGATTTAAATTAAAATCAGATTTTAATTCGAACCAAACAGGCTCAAAAGGCGTAGGGTCCAAAGCTTCAGAGGGTGATATGGTGATCACCCATCTACGTAAAGAGCAGTTTCCAGCAAGCACGTATTCTAAACTCATTAAAAAGAAAATTGGAGAAAACGCCTACAAAATCGACTTGCAGCAACACTTGGGGATGCATCCAATATTCAATGTTTCAAACTTGTATTTCCATCATGGAGATGATTCAGCTGATCTTAACAAAACTCAAGGCGAGTTCCTTACAAGGAGGGATTGATGCAAATTAATTTTAGTCTTAGTCAAAGTGTCAAAGAGTCATTGAGTAGTTTTATGCAAAGTCCTTGTTTCAACTAATTGTGTTTTAAAAGTTGAGTAGTCAAAGAAGTCTATTAGTTTTCCTAGATTAATTTATTTTAAGTTTAGGTATTCTAAGAGTCATTACTGCTGTCAAGAAGTCATTTTTACTTTAAATAGAGTCAAGAATGCAGCTCTGTGATCAGTTTTGTCATCAATATTATTGAAAGTTTATCTAGAACCCTCTTAAAGGCTTTTTCCAGATTTTCCTAAAAAAACTTGATCCAACGTTGTTGGAGTATTTTAATATTGGTTACTTCACTTATTTAAGGTTCAGCTGTCATTAGTTATGAAACCAGACCTAAAAATTTTCGAGAAAGCTTCCTCCCTTAAAACATTATGGGTTGGATCTAAACCTTTATGTAGTCAGGTTATCAATCAGCTTCTATTTTCAAAAATTTGCACTGAACATTGACTTGAATATATAAGCAAATAAACATCCAGGAAGTTATGCAATTTATCTGTCCATTCATCCAAGAGTGTTTGGATCTGTCACTCGTAATGAGGCGCAAAAACAAAATATAGACGGGATTCCTCCCAGGACTCTAGCCCATCTTCAACTAGATAATGCCTCACTTAACCATGTGCACCAATCTAACATTTGCCCATATCTGTTATAGAGGTGAAGTGCATGATTCTTCTGTGTAAAGGTCAATAATATTCTACATATTTCTTGAAAGTTATCTTAATGTATATGTGGATGATCAGTTATTAGGGTGTTGCCATATATGCAAAAAACATCACAAAAATAAACACAATTTGACCTTAGCATTCCAGACAGTAGCAAGTCCTGCTTTTGAAACTTCATTAGCCAACTCTTTAGGTGAGTCACCCCGCTCCATCACAGCCTCTTCAACAAAATCATGCTCAAAACTATTTCAGCAGAGAAAAAACTACAGAATTAATTTTCACTTCATTTCAGAGAATACAAGAGGTCATAATGGCAAAAGCAACAAAGGAGAAGAAAACCATCAAAATTTGATTGAAATTTCAAATCCATTGCATGATGATCAAAAGGGGGCAGTCCCAGTGACAGGAATCACCAAACCTTATGGCACTGAGAAACATTCTCTTCCAACAGGAAAATGCAGAAGCAGAAACTAAGAAATATGTTATACTCCTAACAATGCTGCTGGCTAACATGTAGCTGAAAAATTACCAATTCCAGTAGCAGTCACAAAAAAGATAAAGAGGAGAAAATAGTACCTTGCAGGAGTATAGAAAGAAAGACGAAGATTCTCCTTTGGCCAGTTCACAACTACCTATAACCAATAAAAACAGTTAAGTCAAATGGAACCCCTAATGCATTAGAAAGTCTTTTAGATGAAAAACCATACCTTTGAGCACTCTGGAGATATAAAGAGCCTGGGATATCGCTTATCCAGCAACAAATAATCCATCTCAGTTTGTACAAAACTGAACGAGCAGACCTGCAGAGTCGATAACGATGCATTAAGAGGATATTACTAAACATGGCCTAGAGAATATTTTCACCAATTTTCATGACCACTGTAGCATCTTTTTTATTACATCTCCAAAAGAGGTAAATTTTAAAGATGAACGACTTAGCAATAAACCTAAGAACTGTCTTCAACAGCGAAGCAGCAAGCAAAACAGCTATGCTGAAAGAATCTCGATTTGAGTTTGAATAACAAACAAGATCAAAAAAAAAGACCAAGAAAAAGCAGCAAAGAAATGTACATCACTGATGCGTGAACAATAGGTGACAAAGTCCAGATTTAAGAGAATGGCAACTGGCATGCAAATAGAAATCAAGAATATCTGCAGTTAGAGAAGTTAGAAATAAGAGAAGACCCACAAATTACGGACAAGAAAATCATAGGGTATGAAAGAGATGGACGAAACTTTAGAAGGAAAGAGCAAGAAGTAGACAAAAGGTCTGAAATGATAGCCCTGAATTAAGGAAGAACTGCCAAAGAATGATGTCAAATGTATATTAAGTAATTTTATGGGAATTGAATAAGAAAGAGCTTTTACGAAAGAGTTTGAATTATCATCCACAGCTATCCTCTTGCGCAATTGTTTTTACCTTGCAGACATATTCTCTCCTCTTTTCTTTAACAGGGGAATGGCGCCTTCAGCATTACAGAACAAGAAGTTAGGAAGGCTGCAAGATACATAAGCAGCTAAACATACAGAACTCAGTGGGACGCAATTTAAACAAGATCCACCTATGTGACACTTCATGACGTAGAGAGTCTCGCTGTACAGATATGCTGCCCTTTGCAAGTGAGGAACTACGAAGCTCCCTAGATGTTCTTGGAGAAGTTCGTTCACGCCTCAGTTCAGGTACACGTTTGGGCTCTCCACTTCTCTCCTTCGCCCTTCGCTCCCGCTCTCGCTCCCTATCACGTTCTCGCTCTCGTTCTCTTTCTCTATCCCTTTCTCGTTCACGTTCACGTTCACGTTCTCTACTTCTATCTCTATCTCTATCTCGTTCTCGAAGTCGTTCCTTCTCTCTTTCTCTAGCCTTTTCTCGCTCACGTATATAATCTCTTTGATGCTCTTTCTCCCTCCGCACAATTTCCCGAGTATATGCACCCTTGTCATCTTTCCGAACATCCATTCTTGGATGACTATCACGTGCAGAAATGCTACTGGGGTAATCCAGATCAAGTGATGTACCATGAAGGCCCTTCCCTGTTCCATAGTCCCTACCAGGAGGCAAGCTCACTCCGTAGCCAGGATTTGAAGAACTTTGAGCATACACAACATCATCCACCTTTCTTTGTGGGGCTGCTCCTAAAATTGATGGAGCATGTTGTCCACGATACGATGAACCACTTGGCATTGACAAATTGTGATGTTCCTGGTTAGTTCTCCCAACATAGGAAACAGGATCTTGGCCAGGATGATGGACTGTGCTTCTTGCTGCAAGATAATCAGCTTGTCTGCCAGAAATTTGCTACTCAGTGCAGTAGACATGGTACTATCTATTGAAACAGCACACGTACACACTACGTTTTGGTATCATTATAGAGAAATGACCCTAAAAAGTTAATCTATTCACCATATGTATTTGCAAAGGTATTTATCATCACCTTAGGCATCGAGAAAAATATGCACGATGTTGGTAATCATTATAACTGAAAAAACACTATTCAAACTAAATGATATGCACATGTTAAAACAAATTCTTGTAATTTAGCATACCTAGAGTCCCCTTCAAAAGGAGCAGTTTGCAGGGAACGAGCCTTCAGTATTTGTTCTTGCCTAAGCAGTTCCATGCGATCATATATATCAGCCTGCTGCAGAAGCAGGAATATATTTATAAACCTATATAATGATTCTTGTTTCATTTATTGCTAAATATGTTATTCTAGACTACAAAAATGAAAATAAAATAAGGTGCAACCGAGACAGGAGGCAACAATAGACAAAAGAGACTCCGAAAAAAATAAAAATAAAAATAAAAAATACATCCTGCATTACCTGATGTTTATGGCCAAGAGAAGCTGAATCAGTATATCGACCAGCAGATTCACTTGGCAAATCCCTCCCAATATATGTATTGTGTGGTTCAATATATTGGCGCCTGTCAATTGATGAATAATCAGATACATCGGGATATAATCGATCAGTTTTCTGAACGTAGCCACGACTTGATGACGAAACATAGTCACTAGATGTGAACTTAGGTGAGTCTGGCATCGACGAGCCATAACCAACCCGGCCTTCCAATGCAGATGGTACAGATCCTTTTGCACCCAATGGGGAAAGCTGATAAAAAAAGAAACAATAAGATGCCACAATTTAAAGATAATTTAAATTTAGAGCTAATTTATCATTACAAGATAAATACATGGCCAATAGCATGGAGAAAAAAAGAACAACAATGATGAAGAGCAGTCTAATTATTATCCAATGAGAATATTTTTCCTTCTAACTGAAGCTAGGTATTCAATGAGGAGCAAATGTCAAATTGTGGTACAAAATTCTACCCCAAGCGACACATAGAATTGTAAAGATAATTTAAATTTAGAGCTAATTTATCATTACAAGATAAATACATGGCCAATAGCATGGAGAAAAAAAGAACAACAATGATGAAGAGCAGTCTAATTATTATCCAATGAGAATATTTGTCCTTCTAACTGAAGCTAGGTATTCAATGAGGAGCAAATGTCAAATTGTGGTACAAAATTCTACCCCAAGCGACACATAGAATGGCATCTAAACCTTTTTTTTTTTTTTTTTTTTTTGGGGGGGGGG
>NW_019247792.1:55470-56058 GCF_002742605.1 Olea europaea var. sylvestris | reverse complement strand
GGGGGGGGGTTGGAGTTAGTTTGAAAGCTTAAATACGCATAACATATTTTTATAAGACCTCAATAACAGTTCACTATGAAGTGATGTATGAGATGACTTTTAGCCGCAAGGAAATACAAAAATATAGACACTAGACATTTCCCCAAAAAAAGATGAGTAAAGTTTCTAAACACAAACTGCATTACTTTGTGTGTGATTAAACTTAAGAGTGCGAAAGATAATGTAATGAAATGTTCACAAAAAAAATTTGTATTTAGCACATGCTAGCAGTGACTTAAGCAAGCTCAGTTATCCTACTGATTCATTGCTGAATTTTGTTGGAAATGGAAGCATAAAAAGGGTAGAAGGTGAAAATCCTTGACGCCAATTATTCGTTTCATGAGAAAAGGAAGTCTTATCGGATAAGAAATATACGAGAATGGAGGATCAGAAATCATCATGAAAGATGATAGGAAACTATATCGTCCTAATGAAGTGAGAAAAGAAATTATTAAAAAAAAAAAAGGGAAGAAGAAAGAAAGTCCTGAAGTATTGGACAATACAACTAAGCCTATCTCAAAAAATCTTATCTATCCTTCCCCCAGTGAC
>NW_019247792.1:39979-50222 GCF_002742605.1 Olea europaea var. sylvestris | reverse complement strand
AAATATAAAATTACTGATTGTTATAATAGTACTAAATTTTTCCTAAATATTTACAAATTGAAAAGTATACTTAATTGCGAACTTTAAAGTATACTTAACTACGAACTTTCCATTCACTAAGTAAAAAGCTTATATATTTTCTCATATTCTCCCTAAAAGGAGTTTGGGCAGCTCTTGAAGCGTGTTGAATCATCGAGTCTAGCCACACAATATAATTATTTTGTAAGACTTTTTTGTTTGATCATATAGTAATTATTATTGAGGAGCTCATGTTCGTCGTGTTGATTAAGCTACTTTTGTGTCTCATCTAATAACTCGCCGCATTTTTCTATAAAGTCATCTACATTTGATTTTTTCTAGAAGTAATTAAAATGATCGAGTTGTTAATACGTATCTTAATTAGTATGTATTAGAGTAGGTGGTCCCCATTTATTATCCAATATACATGTTTGAGAAATTTTGTTACATTTCATATTTGGTTTAGTCCAAACTACAGACGGAATTTTGACTTTTTTTTTTTTTTTGAATTAATTCATTATAGTCAAAACAGGTCAAAGTTAACATTGATGGTAGATCCGATACCTAACTGGCATTCATCATCGACGGACATCACCTTTCGAATTCACTATAGTGATTCGAGTTGGATTGTGTAAACCTAAATACTTTGAAAATCCATTTTAACTGTAACATAGTTTAAAATCAATAAATCATTAAATTCAAATAGGGGCTGACGCTGAGCCACAACCCCTGTCATCAGGCCTATGCATTCAGAATTTTTCTAAGAATTTCTAGAAATATAAATTTCTTAGACAGAAATATATTTTATTGAAATATCACTTTAGTCCTTTGAAAAGTGAAAAAACTGCACATCAAACCCAAACTTGCCAAAAATTTTAATACATCCTCTAAATCTCAAATATTATTTGCTAACTTATCACTAACATCAAATAAGTTCTTTACCAATAAATATTCAAAACATGCAAATTTCATCTCCATAGTTCAAGTTCAAAGTTTTCTCTCACGTTCATTCAAGTTTACATTTTTCGAGTTAATTCAAGTTTAACAATCAGTTTTTATGTTCTCACCCCGAGTTTAAGATTTTTTTGTCTCAATGTTTGAATTGCATGTTAGGCTTTTATATTTCATTTTTCCTTTTGTTTTTGCTAGAATTATAAGTCAATAGAAATGAATAGTGAATAAATGAGTAATACTTGTGGATTCTACAAAATATTTAGTTAAATCTTCCTCATTTACTCTCCAGTTATTTCAGTTCAGGATACAAACAACAGCCACTACAAGATCACGAACAACTTCTTCAAAAAGTCGAACGTATTCTATGAAATAGAAGAGAAACCATCCATTTTGCTGCTGCCATACATAAATGCTGGGAAACCAGACATTAATACAAGGAAATTAAGATAGTTCGATAGTGAAGATCGTATTTGAGCAGTATAAGCCTTTCATTCATTCTTCATAAGCAAGATGAAAAGCTCCTCATCAGTTATTGCTCCCAACTCCATGGCCCTTTCCAAAGCCGTGAGGCCACCACCGTCCTTGATTGAGGCACTCGCACCTCTGTATGAGGTACATGTAATATATGATATAATTAGGATATTGCAAAAAAATAAAAATAAAAAATAAAAAAAGAAGAAAAAGAAGAAAGAAAGTTGAAGATTTCAAAAAGACCCAGTTTCTAATCTGCTGTCTTTTAGTTCTTTTAGTCACTGAAGACAAATTAGATGATAGAATATGCAGTTTTCAATGAAGAATCATGACCATGAATGGATTTTACCTTCTAAGCAAAAACTTTGCCAATTGATTGTTTCCTTTAGATATGCAATGTTGCAGAGGTGTCCTTCCATGAAAGTCACACCTATTTATGTCAGCACCAAACTGCAGCAACAGCTCAAGCATCACAGGATTGCCACCGTGGCATGCAAGATGCAATAGCGAACAGCCTTGAAGGCAGTTTCCTGGATCACTGGAAGACTTGATCATCTCACAGGATGCAGGATCGAATTGTTTCTTTTTAGAATCATGAGGGCATTTTTGCAACTCTGGTCCATCATACCGATTGGAACCAACCAATTCATCATAAGTTATGTTTACAATATTCATATCTGATGCTACAATAATGCGATATACTTCCCGCAGGTTGTTGGCCCGAACTGCTTCCCAGATAGTGGAGGAGTGAGAACGATCCCCAGGTGAGTTTGCTACTTTATTTACTAGCAATTTCCCAGCATACTGAATTTCAAACAATTATCAAGTTTAAAGGGATGTATTGTGAGGAATGACACTATGATAAAATATTATAGAGGCTCCATACTCAATAATAATAATAATAATAAATAAATAAATAACCATTAATGCAGTAATATTGAATTTGTTAAAATAAACAGCATGCTTGACAAGGAATACAATTTTAAAACAAAAAATATATCCTGACTGAAGTTTATTTTAAAAACCCACTTCCAGTCAAAGCAACTTCAACCCAAGTAACTAAAAACCACAGCATTTATAATTTATTTCCATGAATGGAAAGTAGAAAAGTAAGTGCCTTTCAACACGATATAGTTCTTAGTCCATAGGTTCTAATATTGTTCAGAGAAATATCAGTATACAGAGTAAGTCCCAGAAATTAATAAATGATGAACTTAAAATAGTATACCTTTGCTTGAATGTACGTCTCCTTTTGTTGTGTAGCATCTTTTGGGTTTGGTTTTGTAACTGACGATGGCAAGGCATCAATTTCAATCTTTCTGCATCATGTAAGAAGTTGGTAAAAAATAATGAGTTTCACAACAATCTGAAAAAGCACAAGAGCTCATTGAATCAGCCAATTTGATGCGGAAGCAAAGCTGACAAAAAGATTATCCATTTATCATTCATGAATTTAATCAGATTCAATTCTCCCATTCCCATAACATATAAAATTACCAACATGAATGCTTAGTTAATAGATCTCTTGGGATCATACAGAATTGTATATTGACAGATGAATATATTTTCATAACGAGTTAAACCTTACTCTGCATTGCCTCGGGGTCCGCTACATAAACCCTTTTCACAGCTCCCTTTGGTCTAGCCTTACTTCTGGTGAAGTTTCAATAAAATCAAACCTTTTACAACAACCTTAGATCGTATTAACTTTTATCTACCTCTTTTAACCTGCCGTAATGGAAGCACACTACTCTTGCGATGAGAAATCCATTTAGGCTTTATTATACAAGCCCTGGCAATATTAGTCATCCTTTGCTAAATTTATCTCCAATTAATGTTAACTTGACTTGTTGGAGTATATCCTATTCTTTATTTTGTACATTCTAGTATTGTTACAAGTAAATCTTAACAACCTCAATTTTGCTACATTTACTTGTAAGCACTTTGTCCTTAAACAGTCAAACAGAACATAGCATAAATTATGTGCGTTCTATACCAATCTTGACCAAAATTCATTTCTATGACTGTTTTAGATTTCACTTTTTCACTTTTATTTTTCACATCTTAAGGAAAGGACTACACAAGTTGCCCAATTGCAAAGGTGCTGTGAAGCCATCATCCAAACCTGCCAAAGAGTAATAACAAAAATGGTACTCAGGTAGATTAAGTAGTGGGAGAAAGTGATGTCTCATGTCCGGTAAAATAACTGATTGACCTATTGCGGTTCTGTACCTGTTCGTCTAGGTCAAGTTTGGGTTCTGTACCTGTTTGTTAAGGCCAAGTCTATTACGGTGAACTACTCAGTCTCACCCAACAAATGTTACAAAAAATCTATTGTAGAAATTCAGAGTTAGCATTAAATTGAATGTAGCAGATTTTAGGTTGAGAACCAAGATGATAATAGCACTCTGATGATGAAGTAAGAAAAGTCAGGTTGCTACTTTTACACAGGTTCAAAAGAGTGTATTTGGACGCTCTCTCAATAGAACTGGGGAAAAGCCTGGATTGATAACGTACTGTTAGACTCATGAGTGCATAGTCCAAGTCTCTAAGAGAAGCTGCATGCATAAAGTGACTAGATGACCATATGCGACTAACTAGCAGGAGGCACATTCGTAGCCTAGCTGTGTCTTTCATTCGTACAATTAGTGAATGGTAAATTATCATAAAATCATCATATCAAAGAGTTATACTGGCATAAGGAAAGATAAATAGGCATCCAAAGTTCATAGGTGAGTGAAACTGACATCCTGCATATGAAGAAAAACTCAAAAAGGAATGGTCAGTATAAACTTGGTCTAAATCTGATTCACCTATGTTTGGGTCAAGCTTTGGTCCGATGTTATGACCCATTTGTTTTTGGCCGGAGGGGTGTGGGGCGCTTTTCAAACCCACCTGACAGATAGAAATCAGAAACCCAGTCATGCAATATCTTCAAGAATATATTGCAATGGATAGGCAACTTTGGAAGAGGTACATGATTGCAAATTGGAGTCGAAATGTCCTAAAACAGGTAAAAGAGTTCCCTTCCACAATTCTCCAGTTATGAAGTTGAGGCATGGAAAGAACTATTCTGCGGATCAGTGAATCTTTCGGATCTTATCGAGAAGTTGCCAATGTATAGATGACTGGATGTTGGGGGTACTTTGTGCTCCTCAACAGGAATTGCACTATGTTAAAATCCCGAAATTACTGCTGGAAGGAGATGGATTGATTGAAGAAAATTGGAGGAGATCCTTCTTTCCTTAATTAGTGTTGTATATTATATATTTTTTGATTTCTTACTAAATATAGGGGATTAGATTTTTTATTCCTTTTTCAGCTTTCTTTGTAATATTTATATGGACTCTCTTCATTGTACAATTTAAGAGAGAAATAATATAAGTCAATTTCCCTTCATGGTATCAGAGCCATGGTATCTTCTAGCCTAGCCAGAGTATGGCTGAAGCAATCGGGAACAACGGAGGCTCAATGACCTCTGAGTCATATAACAGTGAATCTGAAGCAACGTCTACAGGAGGTATTGAAAACTCATCCTTCCAATTTACGATAGAAAAATTGAATGGGAAGAATTTTCGTGAGTGGGCCCAATCGATAAAACTTATTGTGGATGGAAAAGGGAAATTGGGGTACCTGGCAAAACCAAGAAACCAGTCCCGCTCTTCTTCAAAAATGGAAGTCAGAGAACTCGATGGTGACCGCCTGGCTCGTGAATTCTATGCAACCCGCCATCGGCAAGACATACTTGTTCCTCCCAACAGCAAAAGAGGTTTGGGAGGCCGTAAAAGAGATGTACTCAGACTCTAAGAATTCCTCCAAAATTTTCGAAATCAAATCAAAATTGTGGCAAACGAAGCAAGGGGAACGAGAAGTGACTGACTACGACCTTGAGATGAATGGGTTGTGGCAAGAACTCAACCAAAGTTCTGAAGAAGAATGGACGTGTGCTGAAGATAGTGTTCAATACAAGAAGAAACTGGAAAATGAACGCGTGTATGAATTTTTGGCAATACTCCACCGCGACCTAGACGACGTTCGGGGGCGAATTCTTGGCCGGCGACCCCTTCCCTCGCTGCGAGAAGTCTTCGCAGAGGTACGACGAGAAGAAACCCGGCGCAATATAATGTTGAGTGAAGCCAATGTGCTTGGGCCTTCGAATGTTGAAGTTTCTGGATTGATGTCTAAAGGAATTGGGCCTTCTAATAATGGGCCTGCTAATTCGGGTAGAGGAGCAACTTTCAATCATGCGCCAAATGAGTTTGGTAACGGGCCTGGAATAACTAGGCCTACTAATTTGCACAGTGGAGCTGGTTTTAATCATGGGCAAAATAAATCCAACATTGGGCCAGGAATGATTGACCTATATTCTAAAGGGGCAGCAAGTGGATCGGGTCCAAAACAGCAAAGGGGTCGGCTCTGGTGTGAGCATTGTCAAAAATTAGGGCACAGAGAAGACACATGTTGGGACATACATGGAAAACCAAGCGATTGGAAACCGAGACAAAATAATAAAAATCGTGGATACTAGGCATCAGTTGATTATCAAATGGAAAAATCCGAGTCTAGTAGTGCATTTAATTCTGAACAAATGGAGCAACTCTACAAATTGTTTTTAAGCTTCCAATCATCGAGTCAATCCTCTACAAACAACCCGACGAGCTCACTAGCCCACAGAGGTAACTTCTTAAGAGCATTGAAGTCTATAACTCAATCTAAAACTCCCTGGATTATTGACTCGGGAGCATCTAATCACATGACGGACTCTTACCATCTATTCTCCACATATTCCACTTATGCCGGTAATCTTAAAGTTAAAATTGAGGATGGCTCACTCTCTTCAGCCGCAGGAAAAGGGAGTATAAAAATCTCTGATTTTTTAACTTTAAAATCCGTCCTCCATGTTTCAAATTTATCATGCAATCTACCATCCATAAGTCAATTGACCAAAAATTCAAATTGCTCTGCTAAATTTCTACCATCTCATTGTGTTTTTCAGGACTTATTATTGGGAAAGACGATTGGTAGTGCTAAAGAAATAGAAGGACTCTATTACTTTGAAGAGGCTGATGTGAGTAAACAACGTCAAGTAACATTTTGTGATTCTACATCTGTCTTTAGAGATAGTGATATTATGTTATGGTATTTTAGAATGGGTCATCCAAACTTTCAGTACTTGAAACGTGTATTTTCCTCCATTTTTCTGAATAAAAAGCCTATTGATTTGCAATGTGAAATATGTGAATTTGCAAAACATCAACATGCATCATTTCCAAAGTCTACATATAAACCATCTAAACCTTTCACTATAATCCACAGTGACTTGTGGGGCCCTTCACGAATCCCTAACCGTAATCATGCAAAGTGGTTTGTTACGTTCATTGATGATCATACTCGAATTTGTTGGGTCTACCTCCTAAAGGAGAAATCAGATGTTCGCTCTGTATTTCTCAATTTCCATTCCATGGTTCAAACACAATTTCTAACACAAATCCAAATTTTGCGAACTCATAACTAACGGTACAGAATACTTCAATACCATCCTGGGAAATTTCTTTCAAACACGTGGAATAATTTATCAAAGCTCATGCGTCGACACTCACCAACAAAATGGGATCGCCGAACGAAAAAATAGACACCTCTTAGAGGTTGCTTGTGCTTTGATGTTTACCACTAATATGCCCTAAATGTTTTGGAGAGATGCTAACCTGACATCTACCTACCTAATCAACCAAATGCTGAGTCGTACTCTTAACTTCGAATCACCCCTCCAAAAATTTCAAAAGTTCTTTCCAACCTCTCGTCTCAACTTTAATCTATCACTAATAGTATTTGGATGTACCGCTTTTGCCATATCCACTCCCATCATAGAGGTAAACTTGATCCTTGAGCTATTAAATGTGTATTGATTGGGTATTCCCTTACTCAAAAGGGTTACAAATGTTATGATCCCTCTACAAAAAGACTCTTTGTCAACCTGGATGTTACCTTCTTCGAAACTAAACCATATTTTGAAAAAACCTCTCTTCAGGGGGAGAACTTACATGAAGATCGGTTCTTAGATTTCGATCTTTCTCCTCTTGAACCTACACCACCGATAAAACTTCTTTCACCATTGAATATGCCATTTACAGAAGGTAACTTAAACTCAGGGGGAGATGTAGAAAAACAAAATGATAAAGAGATACTAGTCTATTCACGAAAGCCAAAATCAAAGTACAAGGAGACTCTCACATCCGAAGCACCAAAAGAGTCAGACCCGATGATAGCTCCACATCCTCATGAAGCATCAGAAACTTTAGATTTACCCATTGCTGTTAGAAAGCAAACTCGATCATGTACTCTCCACCCTATTTCAAAATTCATGTCTTATAATACCTTATCTACTGAGTTTCGTGCTTTCACATCTCATAAGGACTGTGGTTAAGAAAACTTCTAAAAGAATTGCGGGTTATAAAGTTCCCAATCAATCTTTATTGTGATAATAAAGCAGCGGTCAATATCTCCTTAAACCCAGTTAAGCATTATCGCACCAAACACATAGAAGTAGACAGACACTTCATAAAGGAAAATGTTGAGGAAGGAACTATTTGCATGACCTATGTTCCTACACAGGAACAAAC
The DNA here is from genome assembly GCF_002742605.1 of Olea europaea var. sylvestris. Classification (NCBI taxonomy): domain Eukaryota; kingdom Viridiplantae; phylum Streptophyta; class Magnoliopsida; order Lamiales; family Oleaceae; genus Olea; species Olea europaea. The sequence goes on along the minus strand of NW_019247792.1, from coordinate 42,159 downwards.
AGCAGATATATTTACCAAAGGACTACCTCGACAAAAATTCGATGATTTCATATACAAGTTGGATATGATCAACATTTACGATCCAACTTGAGGGGGAGTGTTAAAATCCCGAAATTACAACAGGAAGGAGATGGATTGATTGAAGAAAATTGGAGGAGATCCTTCTTACCCTAATTAGTGGTGTATATTATATATTTTTTGATTTCTTACTGAATATAGGGGATTAGATTTTTTATTCCTTTTTCAGCTTTCTTTGTAATATATATATGGACTCTCTTCATTGTACAATTTAAGAGAGAAATAATATAAGTCAATTTCTCTTCACACTGTCTAATATATATATATATATATATATATATATTTGTCCCTCTAAGCAATCCCTGGGATAAAATCAAACTCTCACTTTCTTTGTTCGCAAATAACTCTCCATGTTTCAGTTTATCAACAGAATGAGCGAACTTAGAAGTTTCATGCTGGGATATAAAACAAAACACAAAGGAGAATGGTCAAAAAATTATAATTTAAAGTGGTAAAGATGGGTTTGGTTAGAATGCTGTAAATAACAAATAATAATATAAAAATTCACATGGGCACATGGGTGGTACTACAAGAATATTTAATAAGGCTGTCATGGAAATTTAAGTCGAAAGATGGGTATTGTCAGAATATTGTTTAAGAAATGTATTAAGTTAATATCACAACTTAAGAAAATATCATAACTTATATAACATATACATGCTAATTTAATCTGATCTAAAAGAAAAATCAGGGTTAAGAGTGCTTAAGAATACATGTTATAATTGTAAATTCAAATCCATGAATACGAAGTTGTTCCTCAAGTCCAAGCGTGAGCCTACAATTGCAATCTATGAAGTTCCAATAGTGTTCATGCCACATTTTCCAATAAACACTACATTCAGAAGATCTCTGATCACAAGCTCTTCACTACATACAGTAGACTGATAGCATACACTCAGGGTGGTACAGTTCAAGGAACTTACCCATCTTTCTGAAGAAAAAGAAGCTCCTCCCAAATAGAATTACAATATTCATTACCGAGAGTCTGAAATAATCCCAAGACAGTAGGCTCCCAAACTTTGACATCTAAGGTGACAGATCTCACCTGTAGTTGGTGGGACAAGCATTGGATTAGTCTACATTATGATATTCATTGATATCTCATATAGGATCAATATAATTCATGTCCATGTCTTGGGTGTCGAACACAATAAATATGTTTTGAATTCAATTCATCTATAGAGTATTAAAATCATATTTAGCCCTTATTTGATTAAGATTTTTACAAAATCTACTTTTCCTCAAAACTCATTTCCAGCCACACGTTTTCCCAATATAATAATTTTGCACGTGAATCTATAACTTTTTCTTACATTTTAACCACACATTCTCCGAAAAAATCACTTTTTACAAAATCGCTTCTCAAACGATCTACATCAAACAAGGCCTTAATTTTATTTATATATCAGATCCATCATGCTGCGAAACAACAAGTAAACATATTTAAGTGGACAATTATTGGTTATGTCACGAAATTCTTGAACATATTTATTATTAATTGCTGACCTTATTAATACAACAAATTCGAATTTTTGTTGGTGAGTAATCTGGAGAAGTTTGAGGAGTGTGTTGAACTAGTCAGCTCAGTAAGTTCATGCTGCGTCACAAACTCTAACTCACGAACTAACGTGTTAGTTAAGTATAGATTCAACGGTATAACTTTTCATATGAATAGCTATACTTTTGAAACTGAGTTTTGGTATAAAGATATGATTCAATTGCATCATAATCAAATATCATTATGCTAGGAGAGAGTGTTAAAGATTTTCCTTATTTCCTATTAAAGATTTGATTAAACATTATTTGATATTCTTTTATCAACATGCTCCAAAAAAAAAAAAAAAATTACTAATATATTTCTTGAAAATTCTTGTGTATCAATTAGGTAACAAATTGAAGAAAATTTTCTTGTCTAAGAAGAAAGAAAATCATCTATAAATGGAACAAGGGATGGAGATTTCTGAATAATGAAGTCTATACGTTTACACTCGCCCCTGAACTCGTGACTCAAATAAGTTCACATGTTAAGACTCACCAATGAACAGATGACTTAGTGAGTTCAGTGCAAAGTGAAAAAAATTCAAATATTTGGGTAGAAATCT